>NW_007381344.1:12591-14004 GCF_000475195.1 Diaphorina citri | reverse complement strand
CTGGGGTCTCCTTTTGGTGCTGATGTGTGCCATTGTTATTCTGCTCAGTCTGAGTATACTTCTATGCTGTTGCTTCTGTAGAAAGAGGACCTCGGCTATGGATAGGTAAGTTAATGTGAGAGTGTATCCTTGGAATGTAAGTAGATCTCTAGAAATCCTTGGAAAGTAAGTAAACTGACAGTATAAGCAAGATCAATCTTTTCTATCAAACAGAGTTACAGAACGACTTACAGGAAGTTACTGTCGTGACATTTTGTAAATAAATAGGTTGTAAAATTTTGTAAAATGAAGTACAATGAAATTTATTTAGTTAGGTGGATATATACCTACTATTATAGGATTTTTTTTTCTGTGAATAGGTTGACGATATTGTCAGAAGAAAAAAAAGTTCTCTTTTGTATAACCTACAAGATCTACAATTTTCTGTCTAAAACCTACTTTTCTTATTATAGGAAAGTAAAAATTGGTTCAATTTTATTGGATCCAACTCATTTACTGAACTACCTAAATTTAATATTTAATATTATACCTTTCCATCCACCCTATTGCTTATTAGCAAATACTTATTCCCACAAATTTTTGGAAGGAATTGAAGGAAATCCCTAGGGATTTGGTACTTCTCTGTATGCCATTAAACTGAATGTTTAAAAGGGTTTAACTCTAATATAAAACAAAATGCAGAAGAAGAAAAATGTTAAAATTATTATTCAGCTTAGTAATTCACATTTTTATTTTTTCATTTTCCATTTTGCTTACATTGCTCATCTTTGCCCTCTTATCCGTTGTCTGTTTCATCAATAATTTCATCAACTCTTTCAAGGGCGGTGGTTAATGTACTGACCACCTTTTTAGAGCGCAGTAGGGGCAGATATTTTCAAGCTTGTGGAACCTTTCAGAGAGCTCTAGCGAAATTTTGATAAACTACTAGCAAAGTTACTGATTATTTCAATTTTACGTAGAGAACAAAACCCCTCTCTAAAACTGGTGGTCAATGAACTAACCACTGCGCTGGAAAGGGATCGGATGTATGCATTTCTCCTGCCCCTACAACGCACAAATAAGGTGGTTAGTAAACTAACCACCGCCCTTGAAATGTGAAAGAAAGTGCGTTTTTTCTGCCCCTGAAAGAGTTTTAATTATTTTATTTATTCCAATAATAAATGCTATACTTGAGTGTAATACTACCTACTTATACTTTTCGTTTTATTTCAACTGCATTCACATTCCCCCACAACACCTTGCTTCTTCTCCAGTAATTCCACTATTGTGACTTTTAGTAGGTATCTATTACTTGTATTAGTATACATTAGATTTAATTACTTACCTACTCTCTTTTATTTAAACCTGGATTTTTTTTTTTTTTTTTTTTTTTTAGTTTTTCCAATTGTTTCAACATTTTTGGTAGTTTTTGTA
>NW_007381344.1:0-12307 GCF_000475195.1 Diaphorina citri | reverse complement strand
ATACGCCACAGAGAAAGTAACCGTTTTCAGGTAGTTGTAGAGGAAAAACTACAAACGATGGAAGAAATATTCTATTTTCTTAAGTTTTCATTGTAATAACAACTCCAAATTCTTTCTCTCCCGTGCAGGTCCCTCGCCAAGAAGTCGCAGAACAACGGCATGTCCCCCCAGAACGGCGAGGTCATGCATCACATCACCGCCAACCCAGGGGAACAAGGCAAGAGTCTCCTAACTGTGGTTAACCCGGTGCAGAAACCTCCACGCCGGTATGACCAGGGATCTCCTACTTTCAATGGCAGCGCCACGGAGATGACTGAGCTGAATAGGAAACTGTTGGATGAGAGTGAGTATTTAACATTTATTTTATTTTGTTTATTAATAGTCGGGTCCACGAAGTGAGTTTGAACTCGGTTTAATTTAACTTTTGGATAAAGGAATCTGATTGGTTGATTAAAAAAAAGCCAATCAGATTGTTTAATCTGAGATTTAAGTTAAACCGAGATTAAACTCACTTTGTGGACTCGATCATAAGAGGTTTGATAGAGGGAATCGTCCCAAAATGGAAGAGCGAGGGACAGGATAGGCTTTCACCAGCCGTTTCGAGAACAAACCTTAGATATTTAGAATATATGTAGTTCGCCTCGGGTGGAAATCGAACCCGCGGTCTAACCCTTACAAGACAAACACGCTACCCTCCGAGCTAACTATGCTTGCAATTGGGAAGAGTAGAATCAAATATTAGAATTATTAGAGTGTTTTCATAAGATCCTGACTTATTTCTGAAACCCTTTTCTTGGCTTTTATCACATATGCAATAGGTTTGTTAAGGAGCGCTGAGCGCTTCGCCCCGCCAAGTCAAAAGAGTTTGACAGCGCTACCAAGAGGTAATAATCACCAAAATCTTTATTTGGCTCTCCTGAAAAATAGAGATTTTGCACTTACGATAGTTCGTATTGACAGCGACGATATGCGAAAAAATTTTTTTTTTTTTTTTTTTTTTTTTTTACCTATCAAAAAATTAATAAAATCGGAATGGCCCGTGGTATAGTTAGAAAAGATTGAATAAATCGGTATTATCTACAGAATAACCAAAATTCTAAAATCAATTTCAAGTACTTTTGATTTGTAACATGAAGCAGTACCTAGGTACTTTTTATACATACATCTACTTTTTTTTACTTACCTACAGATTTCTTTAAAGATTGAAAAAAAAGCGATGTACTTACCTGCGATTTGAAACGCACCCCCTGCAAGAGCATTCTAAAATTATTATCTATCTATGTAGGTGTATAGATCAATCTAGCTTTGAAATTACATATTTTGAAAATGCAAAATATCTAAAAGCGTAAAATTAAGTTTGTCTAGGAAAAAAATGATCTTTTCACTAGTCCAAACTCATTCTAGTGAATCAAAATTAAGGTGTCAAATTTGTGTAACATTCTAATATACCTAGAGAAATTTCTAAAATTGTGAGATAAAAATAAAAAAGGAAAAAAATCTAAAAAATAATTGTCTCTGAGTTTTTCCTACATAAAAACATGGTTAATTAGGTAAGCACCCAATTTAATAATACTGAATTAAGAAACATTAAAACAATTAATTAATATCTACATACCTAATTTAATCAAAATAATCCCACGAACATTTGATACAAACGCTCTAAAAAAAAACCTATGTAGGGTAATCCATTATTTCCCAAAGTTCAACTCACTGTAGGTGGGTGGATTAATTTTTTTGGCGTTTACAAAGACTATTTTGCTTTGGCTAGCTTATTTTCTGTTCACCATGGAAGAAATTAAAAAAGTAAGATGCAAAAAATAAACATACCTAGGTAAGCACCCAATTTAATAATACTGAATTAAGAAACATTAAAACAATTAATTAATATCTACATACCTAATTTAATCAAAATAATCGCACGAACATTTGATACAAACGCTCTAAAAAAAAACCCCTATGTAGGGTAATCCATTATTTCCCACAGCTCAACTCACTGTAGGTGGGTGGATTAATTTTTTGGCGTTTACAAATACTATTTTGCTTTGGCTAGCTTATTTACTGTTCACCATGGAAGAAATTAAAAAAGTAAGATGCAAAAAATAAACATAATTATACCTAATTGTTAAAGGAGACATTGATAAACATTTGATACAAACGCTCTAAAAAAAAACCCTATGCATTATTTCCCACAGTTTAACTCACTGTAGGTGGGTGGATTAATTTTTTTGGCGTTTACAAAGACTATTTTGCTTTGGCTAGCTACCTACCACTTATTTACTGTTCACCATGGAAGAAATTAAAAAAGTAAGATGCAAAAAAATAAACATAATTATACCTAATTGTTAAAGGAGACATTGATAAAATTATTGCAAAACTTTTATGCTCTTGAAATTGATAAAATACAAAACAACAACAATATTTATTATATTCTGAAAGATAAAAAACATTTCCCCCCAAAAATTATTGGTCGTTTAGCATAAAAATATAGTGTGATTGAATTTAGTTTAACAAATTGACAACATTGCATTTTCGTTTAGTACAAAAGAACCTGTTGGTTTCTGTGGACTGTTGACCATAGCGTAAACGTAAATACTCGAAATTACGTATGTACTACATTGCATTTTCGTTTAGTACAAAAGAACCTGTTGGTTTCTGTGGACTGTTGACCATAGCGTAAACGTAAATACTCGAAATTACGTACTTAAAAATCACACGTAAATACACGTTACGCACAAACTCGCATCCAAATACGCAAATTACGCGTAAATACGCTACATTACACACAAAATTATTTACGGTGCACAAACTTTACAATTTTGCACAAAAACTACCAGCCCACAAACCACAAGTCCTACAAGATGCGTAAACACGCTTACGAGAATCTCACGCGTAAATTACGCACTCACGCGATCACAAGATCACGTGGTCGTGAGTGTTACCTGCGTAAGTTGACAATCTTCATGGTAAGCTACGCCATATTGGTTACACACTGGTGATATACAGTGTGGACTTGTACTGATCTTATTCATACTCGAATAGCTCACGTTATGTCTGTACATACTATTCACCGGTGTGTTCACCCCGTTTACGCTGTTCACGCCATTGACGCTGTTCACGCTGTTGTAGAAGATGATGTTGTTGTCTGACTTTTGTTTCTTGAAGTGGTTCCTCTTGGATTGGAGATTGAAACTAGTGGAGGATTGTTTGAGATGAGAGGCCCCGGGATCAGACCCGGGCTTGTCCGTGGAATGTGAGTAGCAGTTGAGCTGCACGTATTCGCCACTCAGAGGAGACCCGGAGTATTTGGCACCCGACGACACTGGAAAAGATATGGGAACAGTGAAGGAATTACTTGTTTAATGCTGGGGTTTATCAAATCGGGATTGAGATGAAGGATTTCCCTACCTATACTTAATAGCCAGGTCATCCTTGGATTGAAATCTATCGTATTCGTAAGACTACATTCGAGAGACGTGAGGCGTGTACGTGAGACAACCTACGGTGGTAAAACTCGACCTAAAAGGTTTTATAGAGGGAACTGTATCTGCTAAGGTCTTATATGGGGTTTATCAAATCGGGATTGAGATGAAGGATTTCCCTACCTATACTTAATAGCCAGGTCATCCTTGGATTGAAATCTATCGTATTTGTAAGACTACATTCGAGAGACGTGAGGCGTATACATGAGACAACCTACAACCTACGGTGGTAAAACTCGACCTAAGAGGTTTGATAGAGGGAACTGTAACTGCTAAGATCTTATCGTCCTGAAATTGAAGAGAGAAGAAAGGGAGGACAGGATAGAAAGCCAGCCGTTCCGAGAACGAATCTTATCTGTGCTTAGGATGATGTCCGCTCCGGGCGGGAATCGAATCCGCGACCTACCCTCCAAGCTACCTAACTAGGCTGGAACTTATTATGTGCTCTCCCACAAACCAGATTAACGGACCAGTATGTATCTGGGAGAGATGTGTAGACTTACCATTACCAGTTGTGTTTTTGCCTCCCCCTGATTTTAACTCGGATATGTTCGGCCTGTGTGTTCGGGGTAGCTCGGGAAGTTTAGCTCCGCCCACTGAAAAATAAATAAAATTTAAAATATTTTACACTTCATTTTCATATCCGACGCGACATTTGATTTAAAAGTATTAAAACAGTAGGTTCAGTCTATCCGCGTAACAGGCCATTTCAGGCCTTTTATCGAAATTAGCGAGCCATTTTCTCCTGAAAAGTGGTCAAAATAAGTGTCTCTGCGTAGCAAACATACAAAATTTTTCAATACATAATTCTATGGGTTTCCTCATTATTAAGGAGAAAAGATAACCAAAAATTTCACGATTTGACCAATGGTCAGAGAAAAGTAAAACCTCATTTCTAAAGATTCTTACAGTTGAGTGGTGCCATGGCCTCCATACACAAACTGGTAGGCCGCTTCTTGGAGAGGAGACTTAGTGAGGATCTCCTGGTGTGACCTGATACAAAACTGCAAGACATGGTGCGAGTCCTGTGCGGTCTACATAGCTCCTCTTCCATCTCCAAATCCTGCAATCAGGGGAAGCAAGGGCACGAAGGGCACCCCCGGAAGGTTCCATTGAATTATTATCTGTCCGCTAAATTTCATCAAAATCGGACTAACAGTTTATGGCAAAACAAAACAAGCTGGGCCCGTCCCTCCGGGAATTTTTTAGCCCGTAGTTTATTCGATCGTGATTAGAGAAAATCAGTACCTATGTACCTACCTAATTTGTTTAATATTCAGTTTATTATCATTCTTGATTTGATTTTTTGATTTTACTTTCATGTAATGATTAAATTTAAAATCAAGACTAGAGCCCGTTCTCCCTTTATTCCCAATATAAGGCTCAAGTCACCAATCCACATTTATTGGCCTTCCTCGGCGTAGCTTAACATAGGTAACGCTAAAACCGGTCTTAAATGATCGACTGAAGTGTCAAAAAGCTTTCTCGCTTTGAGTTCATAGGTCGTCGCGACAAATTTCGAGATCAGAGCTCATTTGTGTGAGAAAATGTGAAAAAATCCCCAAAAAACGAGTTCATAGGTCGTCGCGACAAATTTCGAGATCAGAGCTCATTTGTGTGAGAAAATGTGAAAAAAATCCCCCAAAACCAGTTTTCAAAATCCCCCAAAAAACAGTTTTTTTTTTTTTGTTTTTTGGCTTTATGGTTTTCTGGACAAAATTTGCACCACCATTTTCGTGTTCCTGGTAAAAAGACCTTTAATTTGATATATAGGTCGACCAGGTTTGGATAAGTCCTTCTATGGGGACAGACAGACCGACAGACCGACCGACCGACCGAGTGACAGACACCGAAGCGAATACAATAGTCCGTCCCTTATACCTTTTTATTACTATTGTAATAATAAAGAAAGGACGGACTAAAGAGGGACTCAATGAACCTACAAGGTCCCGATTGGTGCCAAATTTTGAAATCAAATTTTCCGTCTTCGAGAGGAAACAAACAAACATATCAAATCTTTGTTGTTTGCTAATTCATTTGGTATCGTTCTCTTGTTAATTGAAGCATAAGAAAACTACATCCAAACTCGTCACGTTAAAACTTGGAAATCCCTTCGTTCGTTCAGTAAAAAAAAAAAAAAAAAAAAAAAACGCGTCACGTTAAAAATTGGAAACCCCTCCTTTTGTTAAAAAAAAAAAAAAAAAAAAAAAAAAATCAGGACTAATCCTGGAACTCACGCCATTTCCTGGAAGCACCTTGCTGAATATGGAATGCTTGCTGGCGGATTTCCTCTTCCTCAGCTCCTTCAGCAAATACGCAAACTCCGATTTGAGATAATGAAGTCTCTCTGATTCTTCACGGGTTAATTCCAGATCGGAATCCATGAGGTCCTCTATTTCATCCTGGACTTCTTTCATACGACGTGACACCTGGAATGTTAGGGAGCTTTTTTTATGGCTTTCGCAGGGTTCTCCTGGAGGAGCTCTTCCAACTTCCACCCAACCACTCGTTTTCGTGGACTTTGGATTTGGAGGTTGTTGGTTTGAGTCCATGTTGAGTCATAAAATAAAACAACCTCAGTGCTTAGAAAAAAAAACCCTTTGAAGTGTGGTACCTACCTAGTGCTTGGAAGAAACAACCAGAAAAATAGCCAGCGCAGCGGCGATAGCACGTTGAATGCGCCAGTTCCCATGATTGGTATCCGGGTGGTAACGTAGACCATTTCGTGTGCTGCGGGGTTTTTTCAGCCTCACTTCTAAGCTGAGTGAGGTTGATGTGAAGAGGTGGGTAACTTTGGGCCGGACGAAGGATTAACGAAAGGGCGAAAAATTGAAACCCCCGTCACAAAAACCTAACCAGACATACACTGACGTTGAAACTTCTCAAAGAAAGTCGTGACTTTGCCCCAAAATAAATACTCATTATTATTACACAATTGGATCAAACTTTATTTACAGATGGTAACAAAACAAAATGTATCTACATATAAATACAAAATAAAGTTTGATTAAGGGTGGGGTTAATGCCTATGGCATTCTCTACCACCCCACCCTTGATGTACTCATCTCATCCTTATCCTTAAAGGGAATTTAGAGAAAAATGGACTACTTTGCCTCACCTCTTTGAAAGGAGAACTGGAAATGTCTGGAAAACAGTAGAACGTGATAGCGTCCAACTTTGTGCTCGGATTCCTCCTGAATTTCAAAAGCTCATACAGGGATTCGATCTGAAAGAATTAAATTCTAATATTAGAAAAATTCTTGCCAGAAATTTCCGTTTATTTTTCTTCAGATAGATAGATAGAGAGAGAGAGAGAGATGGAAGAGGAGGAGGAGACTAGGAGAGGAAGAAAATATTTTTATAGAAAATAGAACACCGATGTAGAATTATTAAGAACTTTCGAGATTTATTATTTTTATAATTATTTCTTTTATGATTTCATAAATATTTTCGCCAAAAGTATTCGAAGCATTTTACATATTATGTTCATTTCAGAGAAAAAAAACTGCACCCGAAAATACCAGAAAAAATAACAACTTTCTTAAAATAAAATAAATAAAAAATGAAGTAGAAAATGTTTTAAATTTCTTTCACATTACTCTTTTATCAAAAACCCCTTCACAAAGGGGAAATATTTTAAAAAAAAAAAAAATATTAAGGAAAAGGTTTTGTAATGAAGTCCTAGAAAAGTGGAACATTACCTGAGTAGAAAATTGAGAAAGAAAATTTGTAATGAAAAATGAAAAAGAAAGAAAAGAGGAAATTGAATTCGGCGAAAGAAAACATAATACAAAAACCTAAATAGATATATTATTACCGACTATTGTTTTGAAAAGGTTATTTTGACTGAAAATACACAATAGAAGGTACATAAACATAATACACTGATGGAGTTCTATAAAATACCAACCCAATTTTCATTTAAAGTAAATATAAAATACTCGTATTGTCGCGGGTTCTATGCCCGCCTGGGGCGGACCAAACAGGAAACAGGTCAGGTTCGTTCTCAGAACGAATGGCTTTCTCTTACCCTGTCTTCCTTCTCATCGATTTCTGAACGATAAGACCCCCGTTGTTGAAATTCAGCTCCCTTATATAAAAACCTATTTTTTTTCCTCCCCTCCTTTTAGTCCGTAGCGTTTAGGGGCGGACCAAACAGGAAACAGGTCAGGTTCGTTCTCAGAACGGATGGCTTTCTCTTACCCTGTCTTCCTTCTCATCGATTTCTGAAAGATAATACCCCCGTTGTTGAAATTTAGCTCCCTTATATAAAAACCTATTTTTTTTTCCTCCCCTCCTTTTAGGCGCCTGGGGCGGACCAAACAGGAAACAGGTCAGGTTCGTTCTCAGAACGGATGGCTTTCTCTTACCCTGTCTTCCTTCTCATCGATTTCTGAACGATAATACCCCCGTTGTTGAAATTTAGCTCCCTTATATAAAAACCTATTTTTTTTCCTCCCCTCCTTTTAGTCCGTAGCTAAACGCTACGGACAGTTGGTCGATCGTCTCTCTTTTTCTTTTTTCTTATTAGCTAGCGAGTACCTATAATTACCTGCATATTCAAATGATGTAGTAAGAATCCGCCCACATCCCCCAGCGCCTTGTCTGTGGTAGACGTTACATACAGAGTGTTAGCGTAAATCAGTACAGACACCGAGATCCCCAGTCCTGGTTGTACGGGGAGGAGAGAGTAGATGGCTTTCAGTTGACGACCTCCTATCTCCAGAAGACACTCGGGACCTTTGAGCCAACTGAATTTGAGGGTAGCCTGTGGAGAGAGTATCAAGTCAACCCAATGACGCCGGAATTATTTTTTTCTCGATTTTTGCTAAAGAAATTATCAAGGTCATCTCAAAATGCTTCAAAAACCCTAGATTTTAAAACACTGGACCTCGTTACCTGCACATAAGTACAAGTATACATACATAAGTATAAGTAGTGCTTTATTTAGACTGTAAACTTAGAACAAGAAATGTCTCATTTTCTGGAGGAGAACTCATCGAATAAAAACTTGCTACCTACTTCCCCGGGGACCTCGGATGTGCTAGGCCAGTATTCATGGCCACGAAGGTTGAAAAAGCCAATTAAAAAAAAAAAATCTGGTGTGAACATCACACGACTTTCTTTATCCTATTGAATGATGCTTATTTGAGTGTTCTTTTACCCTAACTTTTACAATATCTCTAACCGTTTTGTCGCTATAGCTGAAAACCACCAAAATCGGTCGAAATCTGTCCAAAAGCGGTCAAACCTTCCACAGCCGTGGTACGCCGCCTTCCACACTGACGGGTAGGGATATGACGATGGAAGATTTCCTGCTGGTGAGGCGAGAGTCTTGAGCCTCCCTCGGGTGAAGATCAATGGGAAGTATTGCCTGGAATAGATGTGAGAGGAGGGATTTATGTCTGCAATATACTGGACCGTCTACTGGCCGGATGGCCCGGGAAGCAACAGTGGCCTCCAATATAACACAATCCAGTCCATTTGGTTGATTTACAGAATCAATTGCTGCATAATTATGCAGTACATTTGTATAAGCTTCAGTGAGCTTAATGCCCGCGCTGCAGTGGGGTACAAATTTGTCTGCAATGGGGATATCAGTTGACTCAAATCAGGGCACTTAATTAAGACCTAACCTAACAAAAGGACATAAGATCCTCTTTAGACTGCGGGAGTAAAGGGATAA
The DNA here is from genome assembly GCF_000475195.1 of Diaphorina citri. Classification (NCBI taxonomy): domain Eukaryota; kingdom Metazoa; phylum Arthropoda; class Insecta; order Hemiptera; family Psyllidae; genus Diaphorina; species Diaphorina citri. Next base: position 3,142 of record NW_007381344.1, on the reverse strand, counting down.
GGGACTTTTCAGTCTCCTTTTTGCATTACAAATAGATTAACACAAGATATACGAGTATTCTATTCTATTCTATTACTTAGGGCTTTAGGCCCGGGAAGCAACAGTGGCCTCCAATATAACACATTCCAGCCCATTTGGTTGATTTGCAGAATCAATTGCTGCATAATTATGCAGTGCATTTGTATAAGCTTCAGTGAGCTTAATACCCGCGCTGCAGTGGGGTACGAATTTGTTTGCAATGGGGTTATCAGTTGACTCAAATTAGGGCACTTAATTAAGACCTAACAAAAGGACATAAGATCCTCTTTAGACCGCGGGAGTAAAGGGATAAGGGACTTTTCAGTCTCCTTTTTGCATTACAAATAGATTAACACAAGGTATACGAGTATTCTATTCTATTACTTAGGACTTTGGGACTCGATATAGGACACTCTTACTTAGGGTCATCGGACTCAATATAGGACACTTACTTTCATATCAGCGGGTTGCTGAATGCCAGAACTCTGGAGGAGAACTCTCAATGCTCCAGACATGGCGGACAATAGAACACTGTTCACACTGGACCTCGTTACCTGCACATAAGTACAAGTATACATACATAAGTATAAGTAGTGCTTTATTTAGACGGAGGGATTTATGTCTGCAATATACTGGACCGTCTACTGGCCGGATGGCCCGGGAAGCAACAGTGGCCTCCAATATAACACATTCCAGTCCATTTGGTTGATTTGCAGAATCAATTGCTGCATAATTATGCAGTACATTTTTTTGTATAATGCAGTACATTTGCAATGCCCGCGCAGCAGTGGGGTACAAATTTGTCTGCAATGGGGTTATCAGTTGACTCAAATTAGGGCACTTAATTAAGACCTAACCTAACAAAAGGACATAAGATCCTCTTTAGACTGCGGTAGTAAAGGGATAAGGGACTTTTCAGTCTCCTTTTTGCATTACAAATAGATTAAACAAGGTATATGTATACGAGTATTCTATTCTATTCTATTCTATTACTTAGGACTTTGGGACTCGATATAGGACACTCTTACTTTAGGGTCATCGGACTCAATATAGGACACTTACTTTCATATCAGCGGGTTGCTGAATGCCAGAACTTTGGAGGAGAACTCTCAATGCTCCAGACATGGCGGACAATAGAACACTGTTCACACTGGACCTCGTTACCTGCACACAAGTACAAGTACACATACATAAGTATAAGGAGTGCTTTATTTAGACTGTAAACTTAGAACAAGAAATGTCTCGTTTTCTGGAGGAGAACTCATCGAATAAAAACTTGCTACCTACTTCCCGGGGATTGAACCCGGGGATTTGCTAGGCCAGTATTCATGGCCACGAAGGTTGATCAAGCCAATATATATATATAAAAAAAACGATTGGTACCTATCTGTATTTTCATCTCAAACATTATCCTGGCCACAATAATCTCACAAGCTGCAAAAAAATCAACATGAAAATTTTTAGTGATATCCATAGAACATCAAAATTTCACTATATGGATGTTGAAAGCTCAAGGTAGATATCACTCAAATATTACTCGCTCCACAACAACAAATCAAAATTTCTAACATCATACGAAAGAAACTACACAACAACTAATGAAAATCCCTTAACGTACTCACAGAAGATCTAAATTTCACAACAGGATAGTCAATACTTCTGTCCATTTAGGGGTCCTATGGGAGTTCTTTGGGGGTAGTATCTACGCCAGTAGAATTACCTGCTTAATATGAACCAGTTACCTGTTTAATATGAACCAATTACCTGTTTAATATGAACCAATTACCTGTTTAATATGAACCAATTACCTGTTTAATATGAACCAATTACCTGTTTAATATGAACCAATTACCTGTTTAATATGAACCAATTACCTGTTTAATATGAACCAATTACCTGTTTAATATGAACCAATTACCTGTTTAATATGAACCAATTACCTGTTTAATATGAACCAATTACCTGTTTAATATGAACCAATTACCTGTTTAATATGAACCAATTACCTGTTTAATATGAACCAATTACCTGTTTAATATGAACCAATTACCTGTTTAATATGAACCAATTACCTGTTTAATATGAACCAATTACCTGTTTAATATGAACCAGTTTATCCATGGAGATGCTTGCAGAACAGCTGATGGCATATTGTTTGGACCAGGGAGAAGAGAGTTTAGCATGGGAGGGAGGAGAGCACAGAATCCAACAGAGGAGAGTGATAGGTCCCACTAGACAAGCACGGAGGTAGCGGTAGTAGAATGAGCGAGTGGAGATATGCTGTGGACGAGAGAGAATTTGGGTCAGTGGAAGTCAACGTGTTAACAGCTGTCGGTGATCGGGGGTGGGGACCAGAGTTGTAATCATATTTTTCAAACACTATTTAATAAGTACCTATTATCACTATGTAAGTATTTTACTCTGATTATGTAAATCCAAATTGTACCTTTGTTTATTATTATTACCTTCTTCATTGTATTGTATTATAATCAAAATAAAGAAAAAAACTTTACATTACATTACACGTCTGATCATCAATATTGATGGTCAAAATAAACAACCAGAGCAAGGCCTTTAATTATTTATTTACATAAATGTTATTATTATTTTTTCCGATTACCTACACTAGACTTAAGAAGGAAGGAAGGGTTTAGCCTAGTAGAAATCGACGTATTTGTGGTGAATAAAATACGAACCTCCGTGGCTACAATCAAGTTAATTTTTTTCCTAACCTCTGAGAACGCTCGGATACTGTTCCGGCACAGTGTACGAGTAGGTCCAGAGGTAACATGGAACTGAAACACGAGATAGACCTCAGCTGCCAGGCTCATTTGGTCTCGGTATTGTACTGGTCAAGAAGGTATTGTCACTATACTTGAAAACTATCGATAGTTATCGATAGTTTTTTTGAAAAATATCGATAACTATCGATGGCGCCGACTATCGATAGTTCTCCTCCTCTACTAACAGTTTCGTCTTTTTGGTCTAATTTAGTCCACTATAACTCACACTAGAGGTTTGCACGGCCGTCTTGTTGTCAGCCAAAGCTTGAGCGAGGAGGTGCACCAGGGTGGTGCCATCAGCCAGACTCTGGTGCACCCTGAGTATGGCCGTGGTGCAGTTG
>NW_007381343.1:3859-14305 GCF_000475195.1 Diaphorina citri | reverse complement strand
TGTAATGGGGAATAGTGCTTCTCGCATGTATGGTTCCATGTGCTGATAGTAGAGAGACATAATCTTCACCAAACACTGGAGAGCAGCTACTCGGATCTGAGTATCGGGTGATTGAGTGGCCTCGCAAACAACTTCCATGATGAAGTTACGTTCAGACTGGAGAAAATCAGAAAGGTTTAAATTGGACAAATGTAATACCTATGAAATTAGCTTAGAAAACCCTGATGAAAAAAGTCAATTGATTTTCAAATTTTTGACAGTGTACAATCCCGTGGTGCATTCTTAACCATCTCCATCAGAGCTTCATATGCAGCAGACCGGAGATTTGCCTGCAATCAAATAATTTGGCTCTGGATGACAAAAAAACAATGTCTTATTTTATACTGCTCGAATAGGACTTAGGTGTCGGTCTATGGTTAGATTAGATGAGGCCAGTCCAGCTACAAGTCTCTTGTGATCCAGCTATCATAAGAATAGTAAGGCTACTACCGGTTTAGTGGTCAAAATGGATACAAATTTTCGTTAGTAAATAAATAAGTTTCTTCAAATTAAATTGATGCCAAGGGCAGGGAGATTTGCCTGCAATCAAATTATTTGGCTCTGGATGACAAAAAATCAATGTCCTATTTTATACTGCTCGAATAGGACTTAAGTGTCGGTCTATGGTTAGATTAGATGAGGCCAGTCCAGCTATCATAAGAGTAGTAAGGCTAGTACCGGTTTAGTGGTCAAAATGGATACAAATTTTCGTTAGTAAATAAATAAGTTTCTTCAAATTAAACTGATCCCAAGGGCAATCGTGTTCCTGGTAAAAAGACCTTTAATTTGATATATAGGTCGACCAGGTTTGGATAAGTCCTTCTATGGGGACAGACAGACCGACCGACCGACCGAGCGAGTGAGTGACAGACACCGAAGCGAATACAATAGTCCGTCCCTTATACCTTTTTATTACTATTGTAATAATAAAGGAAGGACGGACTAAAAATGAATGTTTGTGTTTGTTCGAACTTTATGCCTTTGTTTGTTCGAACTTATTGCTTGCACTCCCGTGAAGGTTATAGGCTATTTTCCGGTTGGTTTTTGTTAAGCTACGCCGAGCAAGACCACTAAATGGATGAGTGACATGAACAGCTATGCCTTAAGGATTCACTAACAGAAATCCGGAGTGAAGCAATTGATTTCGGCTAGTATGTCATAAAAAAATAAGACCTCATTTAGTTTTTTAAAAGGAGCCCTAGTACATCCTGTACACTAGACTTTAGGAACACTCTGTAAGCATATCCAAAGACTTGACAAAAAACTAGAGAAACAATTAAAATACATTACGGAGAGCAGTAGCACTTCACCCCACCAAGTCAAGAAAGTTTGACTATTAAACATACTGAGACAGAGTTGCCATATGACACAGTAGAAAATCAATCAGGTGACATTCTTTTCTCCTTTTTTTTCAATAGTTTTTTCTTTAATATGAGAGATGGTGGATCAATTTCAAATTGATAATTGGGAGTACAGATGTCTCTGTACAATGCATTCACACTATGGGGCACATTTCTACTTTATTTCAAGTCTCCATCCCAACTGTGCAAAATTTAAGGGGAGGGACTTTTAAATAAACACAGTGCAATGTACAGTTTAAAGGTTTTCTGAGACACAAAACGCCTTGTTCCTCGTTTGAATAAGTCACTCACCGAGAATGGCACCAAATGACATGAGTGCTGCATCACGATGTCTCCAGTCAGCATGTTCTATGTTAGCGTTGACAAATGGTAAGATATGTGGCACCATGTCTTCCTCGCAGCATGATGAAAGGAGCATCAGACATACACCGGCTGCCTTGCATGGGTTCCAATCATCTTCATCATCCAGCTCCTCCTACACGACATAAATCAATGTGAAGCAATCAGTTATAATTTAACACTGCCTTTAGTTAGGGCTTTCCTGATACTCCAGGTTATGAGAAATACATGCTATTCCTAAAAGAATAATGTCGATGAAGAGTTATTGAATTTTTCTCAGAGCTATAATAGTACTCCACATACAACATTAGGTGTTTCTCCAGCGGAACTTCATTATGGAAGGAAACTCGAAACGATGTTTGATAAATTATTACCGAAATATTACACAAAGTTATAACTTTGCAAGGTCATATGTAACAACACAAGCTGAGTCTCTAACGAGGCTAACGTACTCATGGATGGCTTTGGCTATCCAGACTCACAGAACAACAGACAGGGTAATTTGTATGTTGGTGAGCTAGCACGGCCCATGTCTGAAACATAATGTCAGACACCCCAGTATTTCACCAGACGGAGGAAGTGGTCTGATTGTTACATGAAATCAGTTCACCATGAGTCAGGTAGACACAGAATGGTCTGAAAGTTACTCTTACCTGGCGACACAGTTTTTTCGAGAATTTGAATAAGTTGTGCTGTTGTGTCTTGATTCATTGCGACAACCATGAGAATATCTGTTGAGAAACAAAATTATCTAATAAAAAACTTCAATAAAACAAGGAAAAGGTTTGAAACCGGTAAATAACATGAAAATTAAAGGTAGAGGATCAATATTTTTGTGAGATTTTACTGATTTTTCAGTTCCTTAGTTCCTTTTCACGATTTCACGAAAAAAATCACAAGATCACAACTTAACAAAAAAGAAAAAAAAAAGTGAAGGACGAAATAAATACAGTCGTACCAACTGTAACCCTTCTAATAAAAAACTTCAATAAAACAAGGAAAAGGTTTGAAACCGGTAAATAACATGAAAATTAAAGGTAGAGGATCAATATTTTTGTGTGATTTTACTGATTTTTCATTTTCAGTTCCTTTTCACAGTTTTCACGAAAAAAATCACAAGATCACAAAAAAGTGAAGGACGAAATAAATACAGTCGTACCAACTGTAACCCTTCATTGATTGAAAGTTACTAACTAAAAAAGTGTTCTTGTTTGAAAATATCTCCTTATTTCTCAAATTTATTTATTTTAAAATATTTTTTGGTGTCAATTTGATTAATTTAAATATGAAAACTCAATTATTTATTTTTATGAAAACTATTTTTTCAATTTTCAAGTAATAGTGAGTTTAGTTCTGACTTGGTATGTTGGTGCTCTTGACATAGCTCAACAGCCAAGTTGAAAGCGGCAAAATTCAAACTGTAGGTACCTACTGTGTTTGATTTTTTGGAAAGTCGTGTGATATGTTCACACCAGATTTTTTGCCCCTACATTCATGAGACTTCAGGTAACCCTCTCACACTCTCACCGAAAAATTCGACATATCCTTGAAATCTTCTAGGTCAGAGCAACCTGCAACACATTTCTAATGTAAAACAAATAGAATACTCAGAAAGTATCACCAACGTCTTAGAGAGAACTTTCCTAATACCTACATATTGAAATATCACCATGATGTTTATAGGTACTTTAGCGAATAACCCGCGGTGTTACTTCAAAATAGGTATCACTTGGCGCTGGAAATATTACATATCTGATATCTTTTATTTTTCTTTCCAATTCTAATCAGCTCCTCAAATAACTGCCCTCATGGGCTGAAGTGCCCCCCGAAATAGCACGTGTTGTTCCGATTTTCGTTTTTTAACCTGACTAATCTTTTGATATAGGTACGGACCTGTTTACTTATGAGAAATACATGCTATTCCTAAAAGAATAATGTCGATGAAGAGTTATTGAATTTTTCTCAGAGCTATAATAGTACTCCACATACGTCATTAGGTGTTTCTCCAGCAGAACTTCATTATAAAAGGAAACTCAAAACGATGTTTGATAACTTATTACCGAAATATTACACAATGTTATAACTTTGCAAGGTCATAAATTTTTCTCAGAGCTATAATAGTACTCCACATACGTCATTAGGTGTTTCTCCAGCAGAACTTCATTATAAAAGGAAACTCAAAACGATATTACACAATGTTATAACTTTGCAAGGTCATATTGCAAAATTTACAATCTTGCATGTCACTTTTAGCAAAATGTTAATGTTACAATTAAAATTCAAAATAATCGTTATGGAATGTTTCTCTTTGAAAACACCATGACAACATGGGTTTTAGAGAGTGTATTTTGAGTGTGTGTGTGTGGGGGGGGGGTCATTTTGAAAATCTAAATTGCCTACAGACAATACATTTCTTCAGCTATGAATCCAATGCCTTCTAGGCAAATGATCCAACACTGTGCCAGGCTTTAACACTGTACATACCTGTTTAGTTAGAAGGTCATATTGCAAAATTTACAACCTTGCATGTCACTTTTAGCAAAATGTTAATGTTACAACTAAAATTCAAAATAATCGTTATGGAATGTTTCTCTTTGAAAATATCATGACAACATGGGTTTTAGAGAGTGTATTTTGAGTGTGTGTGTGGGGGGGGTCATTTTGAAAATTTAAATTGCCTACAAACATTACATTTCTTCAGCTATGAATCCAATGCCTTCTTAGCAAATGATCCAACACTGTGCCAGGCTTCAACACTGTACATACCTGTTTGGTTAGCTTCTGTGTTAGAATGGGAACCAAATACTGCAAGGCACCCTTAGCATAGAATCTGGAGGTGCGAGTTGGGGGTCTACCAAAGTCTGCTGCCTCGCTGTCTTCTATGGCCAGGTCTACTTCTTCATCGCTCACATTAGACCAGAACTCAATACCTGTCAACATCAATACAATAGGTTGTCTAAATCTAAATAAATTTCATGGTAGAGCTTAGAGTTTACAGTCTAGTACTGACTTTATACAGTCTATTGTTGAAAATTTTCCGAGTATGTTGTTGGGGTATTCACACTAAAAAAAAAAAAGCACTTTGGAGTAGCACGTTTTGCTGTGGTAATTTTCTATATATTCACAACATTAGAGAAACCAACGAAGCAGCAAGACAGAAGCTCAGCATTAACGTAGCAGAAATAACAACACAATCTAAATCTAGCGGATCCTGAGAATAGAGGTAACAACACAAGCTGAGTCTCTAACGAGGCTAACGTACTCATGGATGGCTTTGGCTATCCAGACTCACAGAACAACAGACAGGGTAACCCATTCAGTAACCAGAAAACCAAAGCCCAACGCCCTATTGCTGTTTATAATGCAGCACAATGTATTGGGGAGCTACAGTACCCGCCGGCCAAGTATAGACTCAAACCTAGTGTGCAGGCTCAGTGTAAACTCGAACCTAGCCCATCGGCCAAGTATAGACTTCAACCTAACCCACAGGCTAAGGGGTAACCCATTCAGTAACCAGAAAACCAAAGCCCAACGCCCTATTGCTGTTTATAATGCACAATGTATTGGGGAGCTACAGTACCCGTCGGCCAAGTATAGACTCAAACCTAGTGTGCAGGCTCCTCAGTGTAAACTCGAACCTAGCCCATCGGCCAAGTATAGACTTCAACTTAACCCACAGGCTAAATATTCCTCAACCGACTGTTCAGGAAAACCAAAACCGAGAGCCTCAGCTTCGCGAGGGTGTAAACCTACAGTAACACCATCCCTCGAGTGTGACCTCAACATCCCACCACTACCCTGTGGGAATGGTACTACACAGGATCCGAGGAGGGTGCGATTCCAAACAGACTACGTACAGGAATTACCTCCTGCCCCTCCTCCACCATATTCACCTTATGTAAATGACTGTGATAGTACACCATATTCACCTTATGTAAATGACTGTGATAGTACACCATATTCACCTTATGTAAATGACTGTGATAGTACACCATACTCACCTTATGTAAATGGCTGTGATAGTACACCATATTCACCTTATGTAAATGGCTGTGATAGTACACCATATTCACCTTATGTAAACTGTGGTAGTACAGACAACTACTACAACTGCAACATTCCACAACGCACTCCAACTGTCTGTCCACTGAAATATGATTGCAAAACCTCTAGTGAGACTGAAGATAGTATTTTCGATGACCCCCGCATTCGAAAAGTCATTCGGAGAAGCTGCCAGCTCATGAAACGTGATGCTGGACCAACTCCCAAGTGTACACCATCATACAGACGAAACAACAAGAAGGAGAAGAAGAAGAAGAAACACTGTTTGTGTGAGGAAGGGGAGGATGAGAGTGAAGACACAGATAGACGAGACAAAGGAAAAGGAAGGAAAGTGTCGAGTAGTAAATACAAACCACGATCCGACTCCAAGAGGAAATCCAACAAAAGAAAGGAGAAGAAAAACGTGGAAATTGATTTGGACATCAAACAATCTGCAGACCAAGAGGAAATCCAACAAAAGAAAGGAGAAGAAAAACGTGGAAATTGATTTGGACATCAAACAATCAGTATACCTGTTGCAATGTAGGAAAAAGTAGAGCAAAACTTTAGAAATCGCCTCCAGCAGTGTATTGACGTCATTTGAATGGTGTAGGCACTCTTAAAATCGAACCTCCCATAATTCTTGATAATAATTCAATAATAAGAATAGCGTTTTTTTAATTGAAGTTAAAAAAAAAGGAAAATAACCACTCGGCACCCTGTATTATATTAATTGAGTCAGCTCCCATGATTAGGGGGTCACTGCGCTCGCCTTGCACGCGGGAGACCCGGGTTCGATTCCCGGCGGGGTCAAGAAATTTGTATCATGCAAATGGTTGATTCCGTGACTGGCTGTTGCAGGGCCCACTCAGCCTCGTGAGGAAAATGAGTAGCTATGACATATAAATGTGCACAGCAACCGGTGCCAGCATGGTAGGTAAACATTGGATTTTAGTTCACAACACAAGGAGCTTTTTATCTTATGGCACATAAAGAAAACTAGTCTACTAACTGGTAAGTAGCCAGCAATAACATACCTTGTAAAGCAACTTCATCAATATCACTCTTCATAGCTTCCAGTGATCACAAGTCATTTCTCTTCAATAAATTCGTACTTGGTGAATATTTCTATAAGATTTTTACTTTCCATTACTGTAAGTATAATATGCAATGAGAAAGTACTGTTGGTCCAAATTTTCAAAAGCGGGAAATGAGTGGAAATTCCAATACAGAGTCCCCTGATTAAAAAAGTGTTTTTTAGCCCATGGTCTGTACGTTTATGAGTGCGTATGTAAGTACTGTGTATGTACATACAGGATGTTGTGCTTTTGCTTTAATACTTCAATTGTTCTTGGACGATAATTTTAAACTTTGGATTTGAGGAAACCTAAAGGGGTTACACATTCTCCGCGAAATAGGCAGTATACCTGTTGCAATGTAGGAAAAAGTAGAGCAAAACTTTAGAAATCGCCTCCAGCAGTGTATTGACGTCATTTGAATGGTGTAGGAACTCTTAAAATCGAACCTCCCATAATTCTTGATAATAATTCAATAATAATTAGGTAAGAATAATAGCCTTTTTTTAATTGAAGTTACTTGGTGAATATTTCTATAAGATTTTTACTTTCCATTACTGTAAGTATAATATGTAATGAGAAAGTACTGTTGGTCCAAATTTTCAAAAGCGGGAAATGAGTGGAAATTCCAATAACAGAGTCCCCTGATTAAAAAAGTGTTTTTTAGCCCATGGTCTGTACGTTTATGAGTGCGTATGTAAGTACTGTGTATGTACATACAGGATGTTGTGCTTTTGCTTTAATACTTCAATTGTTCTTGGACGATAATTTTAAGGGGTTACTTGACAAATGTATCCAATAGCTTCCAGTGAGGACTCTTTGAGCATTTCTGTGCTGTTTTCTGCAATCACATTGTTCACGAGAGTATCAATCAACTCGGGCCACTGTCCAGCTGGTAATTCTGCCACAGCCACCGCAGCGATACATTGTGCCGCTGAGCTTGGACGTCCAGTTTCTGTGCCAAGGGTTTCTATGATCTGGAAATGTAAATGGCACAAATATTTATAAAATGTTTATTTGGGTGTCTGAATTAATGTCTTATTAGAAAAAATTATACATATTACTTATTATTATTATTTAAAAGAAGAAAAAAAAATGGTAGAGACAAAAATTCCTTTGCTACCCTTCATTAGCAAAAGAGCAACATTGGATTCTGACTTACATTCTTCTTCACATAGAGACGTATTTCTTGGGGTAGTGAAAGCCATCGTGCTTGGTACGTTGACTTCAAGGTGGCATCTTTAGCTGTCAGCAAGTTTTTCAATTGAAGACCGGCAGCAACTCTGGCCACTGGACTGTTACCCGCATGGTGTAGGACCTCTGAGAGGGTTCGGATATATTCCGGCTGTAAATTCAGACATATTTTGAAATTAAAACACTGTAGCTATGTAGGACCTCTGAGAGGGTTCGGATATATTCCGGCTGTAAATTCAGACATATTTTGAAATTAAAACACTGTAGCTATGTAATGCAAGTTCCTGAGAGCAGTTGTCACAGCAACTCTTGTAATGGTCATTTATATTATACCTGTTCTGTAGGTATGTTGTAACTTTTGCAATGTAAAGAGTTTTTTTTTGGGGGGGGGGAACTGAGACCTAACCTACATAACTAAAGCATGGAATTTCATAGATTAGAAATATGTAAACCTACCTGGTTGTAAATAGTGTTTTCTTTTCAATACTTACAAGATTTGTTACTGCAGCTTGTTCAAGAAAGTTTTGTGCAGATTGTAGCTCATTGACATCTGGAAAGATAAAAAAAAAAGGAATTACTCAATACATCTTCATTTTTGTGAAACTTTTTTCCCCTGCAGGAATGAAATAGCTACTAAAAATAAATAAATATTACACTGTGCCACCTACCCTACAGTGAGTAGGCCTTTCTTCTGACATCCTTTATCTCTTTATAGAGAATCAACCAATCTTGAAATTGAGGCTTGATATGGAAGAAGGGCATAACTACAAAAACATAGTTTTTAAGTTTTGAGATAATTGTGTTTAAATTTTTCATTTTCAAATAAACACAATGTTACAGGGTTCACAAAATTGGCCAAAACTTCTCGTAGAAAAGAGATAGGAAGATGATTCTTTCACAGTCATGGTCAGATCAAAGTTTGCTATCAAAAAATGCAGACTCCCCAAAAAGGGCGTAAATGACATTACACCCTTTTTTCTAGATCACAACTCAATTAATAATAATGGTTTGATGGATAAAATCAAGAGTTTTCAAGAATCCCACGTCTGGATGAGACTTTAGGTATACTCTGTACACCCTATCTTTCATAACTCCATAGGTTCTGTGGCATAGCTCACCAATTAATGCATGAAGTCAAATTATATTATACATACAGTCAGAGAGCACATAGAGTTCATGATAATCATTGCTAACAACTCTAGTAATGTGTATATGTATTGCTCTATTTACAAACAAGGAACAATGTGTGACTAGTGACTGGGTTTTACCAAACTAAGCAATTACCTACATATTTTGGTATGTTGGTGCTCTTGACATAGCTCAACAGCCAAGTTGAAAGCGGCAAAATTCAAACTGTAGGTACCTACTGTGTTTGATTTTTGGAAAGTCGTGTGATGTTCACACCAGATTTTTTGCCCCTACATTCATAAGACTTAGAGAGGCTACCACTACCAGGTAACCCTCTCACACTTTCACCGAAAAATTCGACATATCCTTGAAATCTGCTAGGTCAGAGCAACCTGCAACACATTTCTAATGTAAAACAAATAGAATAGGTCAATAGGTACTCAGAAAGTATCACCAACGTCTTCAAGAGAACTCTCCTAATACATATTGAAATATCACCATGATGTTAATAATAATAATAAATAAATAATAATAGTGCTTATTTATACTGCCTGCATAGGACTGAAAAGTCCCTTTAATCCAGCAGTAGGCTACTACTATTATTGTGGTCAAATTCTCAAATTTATATTGAGGATAAGATTCCCATACCTCGGCTGGGATTGGAACCCCACGCCCTCCTGTGTTTACCAAGCGAGCGCCTTGACCACCTACACCCCGAGGCAGCGGTAACTATGGTTTTCTTCGTTTCTGTTAAGTAATCTTGGAGCAATTTTTGAGGTTGACGTTGACTCTTTATTAAAAACCCTGACACCTTAGGCAGGTTTCGTCGTTTACCAAGTTTCATTGCCAAACTTTTTAATCTTAGGGACTCAGGTAGCTCGAAAGAAATGTCTCCACTTGGGTTAAAAATTAGTTGAAGCGGAGGAATTTTTCCAATGGTGCCGCTTTCCATTAATAAAATCCGTAGAGCACCGTTATCAACCAATTCCCTTTGCGAGCGGCAACCATTTTGGTCCGTCCCCACACCCAAAAGTTAGGCGTCGGGCTCCCATTAGCCTTTAAAAGTTTAGCATACGCGGGAGCCGTGGTAAAAGGTTATCTTCCTTGACAACTGTTCGCCAGAACAGCTTTTTCACTTGTCTTCTTTCCTTTCCTTTGTTCCTATCCTTCTTTCGGGTTCGGCAAACGCTGTCATGGTGTGTAACATATGTTATATCCAAAAATTTTATTGGGACTTTGAGTGTTTTTTCACGGTTGCTTACACCGAC
>NW_007381343.1:0-3622 GCF_000475195.1 Diaphorina citri | reverse complement strand
TTGTTTCTTAACGATATGTTCCCAAGGTGACATGAATATCGAGAAAACAACATATCGTGGTCCTCTCATCCATTCATGAGTAGACCTCAAGAAGAGTGTCATTTAAAAGTCTTCGGTACTGTTACTCTATCTTTTGTGGATGGTTGTGCGAGTAAACACTGTCGAAAAAAGACTTGCGTTTAAAGAAGTACACAACACGAAGACTTGATCAATGGGAAAGAGAGTACATTTGATTTGGGTGAACTCCTTACCTTGGGTTTCACATGGGATTGATGATTTTGACAACAATATTTATCACTTGTTCTTGAGAACTCACCTTCCATCGGTGATCCGCTCCAATGTGCGCCTCCGCAAAAGATGGTGGATTGGGAATCTCGAGGTAATAATACACCAGATTTTTAGAGTTTATTACTACTATTTTAAGGTACGGAGCCGACCCCTAGTTTGGGTGTGGGAGAACAAAATGGTCAGGCTCACAGAACTGGTGATGCGATGGCTCGGCTCCATACATCATTCCAAAGTTCCACTGTGAACTGAGATCAATCAGGTTAAAGTAAAATTTGTTATAACAGATTAGAAGTGGATGAGACCGATCCTTGAATAGAATCGAAAATTACCGACCCCTGATCTTAGACTTAGATTCGATATCTCACACCAGAGCCATACAGAATTCACCCTTGTTGAATGGTTCACCATGTCTTACACCCATAAAGATTCTGTACTGGTTACTCTGTAAGCCATTACTTGCGGTTAAACAGTTTCTAATAACTCCTTTAGCCACATTCCTTCCCAACTTGGTGATTTACTCACTCTCGCCCCTCCCATCTCGTTCGATGAAACAAAAAAAGAAAGTAACAAAGTAGACAGAAAAAAAAAAAAAAAATGAAAAAAAGTTTAAAAGGGTGACAAACCTTTATGTTGCGTTAAAAATAGAAACTTGGTTTCGCTAGCGCGCGCCGCGCGCCGAACAGGAGTTGAAGCTCTAAAAAAAAAATTTTTCACTTTTTTTTTAAAAAAAAAAAAAAAAAAAAAAAAAAACTTGATGTTATAAAAGAAGACCCGTTTTTGCCTGTTCAGAGGGCAATATGACATTTTACACCAAAAACTGTTTATAAAAGTGAACAAATCAGCCTCCTCCATGAATTCTGTTATATTGAAGTTCTATTGTGAGTAGGTAAACCCTGCCATTAGGTAGGTTAGTAAAAAAAAAAGCTTTGTAGAGTTGTCAATGTAGAGCTGTAGACCATCCAATCAAATGCTTTGTTTCCAGATAACTCAAGAATCAGGCGTTATTGTTTTATGTTACCTCAATATGTTTAGACCAAAAGTTCCTGTTGTGTATAAAAACATTTCTTCCACAACACTCAACTGTATCCAACAGAAAGTAGTACAACAAGGTAAGTTATTTTTTGCAATATAAAAAAATAAATATTTTACATTAAAAGTTTAATTAGCACCTACTAAGATAATTATGTACAGTTGTAAAAGCTTTGCCATAACTGATGTACCTATCAATAAACTCAATAGATATTGATATTGAAGAATAAATCTGCCACTTCTACTCAGAATTTACAGACATTTCTCTTTTGTTTCCAGGCAATAATCTAAATCAAGAATCAACTGCTCAGACCAATAGAAACCAGAGTTCCAATTTTCAAAATGTCACAAGCAATACATCAAAGCCAAGCAGTTCAACATCCTTCAATTCTTACAAAAAATCTCCTAGTGTTAATGATACAAAACCTCTAGTAAATCATACTGCTAATCAAAATGAAAACAATTCCAGTGAATCTAATTCAAGAAGTTATAGTTTAAATTAGACAAATGTAATACCTATGAAATTAGCTTAGAAAACCCTGATGAAAAAAGTCAATTGATTTTCAAATTTTTGACAGTGATGTCCAAATTGAGTGAGTCCTCTTTATAAACCTTGTGTTCTTTTTAGGGAATTAATAGAGCTGTAAATTATCCGGATTCAAATCCGTATCCGAATAATTATCCGGATATCTGAAATATCCGTTTTCAGATATCTGTAATCCGGTTTAAATTAGACAAATGTAATACCTATGAAATTAGCTTAGAAAACCCTGATGAAAAAAGTCAATTGATTTTCAAATTTTTGACAGTGCAGATGTCCAAATTGAGTGAGTCCTCTTTATAAACCTTCTTGTGTTCTTTTTAGGGAATTAATAGAGCTGTAAATTATCCGGATTCAAATCTGTATCCGAATAATTATCCGGATATTATCTGAAATCCAAATCATTATCCAATAATTCGGATAATACGGATTTCAGAATTTGAGCCAGCTATCTTTTTGGTTGTATTACCTTCTGTTCATACATCAATTGATTTTCAAATTTTTGACAGTGCAGATGTCCAAATTGAGTGAGTCCTCTTTATAAACCTTCTTGTGTTCTTTTTAGGGAATTACGAGCTGTAAATTATCCGGATTCAAATCCGTATCCGAATAATAATCCGGATATCTGAAATATCCGTTTTCAGATATCTGAAATCCAAATCATTATCCAATAATTTGGATAATACGGATTTCAGAATTTGAGCCAGCTATCTTTTTGGTTGTATTACCTTCTGTTCGTACATTAGATAAATAAATATTTCAATATAGGTACATTTTGATGTTTTACTGCTCGAGCATTTGATAGGAGTATTTGATAGGAATTATATACCATCTCCTTTATAACTAGCTTATGGATAATAAATGATTTCGGTGTGTAGAACTTTCTTTTACTTTTTATGTAGCTCCAAAATTTCTTTGGTTCTGTTTTCAATTCATGTACTTTACGTAATTATCATAATCTTTTTTAACACTTATCTGAAATGTTTTTAGTGTTTGTGTTTTTCTGTCTTCCTGAATTTTGGTGTATGTAGGTTTTTGTTTGTCTCTTAGTTTTTTACGGTGTAGTTTTAAGGTCGTTTTACTCCACCAGTGTGGGTGTTTTAATTTATGTGATTTTTGTTGAGGTATATGTTCATTTAGAATGGTATAAAGTTTATTATAGAAAATATCAAAACATTCGTCTGGAGTATTTGATAGGAATTATATACCATCTCCTTTATAACTAGCTTACTGTTCGTACATTAGATAAATAAATATTTCAATATAGGTACATTTTGATGTTTTACTGCTCGAGCATTTGATAGGAATTATAGCCATTTGATAGGAATTATATACCATCTCCTTTATAACTAGCTTATTTTGTTAAAATACATACTATTTGTACTTACATCAGCATCAAAGTTGGCTCGTGTAAACTCAAGAGAATTGAGTAGTGCTGTAGTGGCAGCAAGTCGTACAGTACTGCTTGTTTCATTGGATCTCATTCCATGGATAATGGCTGTAAGAATTTTATTAGCTCGCTCTACTAGAACTGACTGATCAATATCTTGACAAATGTATCCAATAGCTTCCAGTGAGGACTCTTTGAGCATTTCTGTGCTGTTTTCTGCAATCACATTGTTCACGAGAGTATCGATCAACTCGGGCCACTGTCCAGCGGGTAATTCTGCCACGGCCACTGCAGCAATACATTGTGCCGCTGAGCTTGGACGTCCAGTTTCTGTGCCAAGGGTTTCTATGATCTGGAAATGTAAATGGCACAAA
>NW_007381342.1:0-14047 GCF_000475195.1 Diaphorina citri | reverse complement strand
AGTCGTTGTCACAGTGATTTCTCTGTGTTCTCTCAAAACAATGGGTCTCATTTGTAATTTTACTTCTACATGTTTAGTTTCATTTTCACCTCAATTCGACTGCAAAACAACCTTTAATCATTAATAATTAAGTTATTCTTTACTTACTCAGGTTTGTTTTCTAGAGGACCTGTCAAGGATTGGACACCCAATTTTCTCGTCACACGAAAAAATATTGACCTGCCTGATTAGCTCATAAGGTGAATCATTGTTTGTTACTCATTTGATTGATTTAAGTGGAAAAAAAATCAATTATTTTGCTCCGTTTGACTGTTCTCTTGGTTTATGCGTTTCAGGCCAACCGAAATACAAGTAAACCAAGCTATGCCAGCAGCTCCACCAATGATCGGCCCAGCTCATATGCTCCAAACGCCGCAAACGAACGTACCCAACCGAACAGCAGTGAGAGACCAACCAGTTCCTATCTGAGTAACGACCGGCTTTCGAATTCATTCGGGTGTGCCAATCACCGATCGACTATCAGTTCGCCATTTTCGTCTGGACTAAATCATCCCAAGGATCGGCCAACTTCCAATAATGTAAGAATTTCAAGTCTGACTTTCTAGGGTGAAGGAAAGACATTTTATTACTTTCTATTACTAATCGAGTAATCGCTATTCTAGTAATGAGAAAGTATTGCAAACGGTTCAACTTTTCAAATTAATTATTTGATATTTGGTCTCCTTGGGCAGATATGATTCCATCCCTGAAAATCACTAGATAAAATTCACAAAGAGTATTCAGTTCCAACAAGAACAACCGTTCTTTAATATCAAATTTTCTTTTTGATTCAATTTAAATTTGAACTCATAAGCCATTAGGAATTTTATTTATTTATTTATTATTATTATTTTAGGAGGTTTGACAGAGGGAACTGTAACTGCTATGGTCTTATCGTCCCGAAATCGAAGAGTTTATTTTTGAAAGAACTTAATTAATCATATTTTGTTTGATATCCTACGTACGTAGGTACTTAATCATGTACTGCACTGCACGCTTGGCAGATTAAACACATGAAATATGTAGGTAGATGGAAATTCAAAATGGGCACGGGAAAAATCGTTCGCATTCTAATTTTCTCTTGTCAATCATTGTTATTTTCAGTATGGCGGAGACAATAAGTTCATCCCCACCAGAGCTTCAAGCAATACAAACTTCACATTGTCGCCCAAAGCCAAAGAGGAACCGCAACCCCCCACCAGGAAAACTTATGGCAGTGGTGTTGCTTCTATACGAGACAAATATTCAAGCGATACTGCTGAGTCCCGGGTGAAATCTCCAGAGCCTCCAGCAGACAAACCAAAAGTATCCCGTTTCCTTCAGAAATCTCAATTTGCCAATCCGAAGAGTGTCATTGAGAGAGTGACATTCGATCTGGCAAAGACAGAGAATAAATTTCCTGAGAAGAAAATCAAGATGGTGACGCGTGCCACATCTCCCTCGCCACCCTCTAACTCTGTGTTTCTAAGACAAAGACGTGCTGATCTAGAGAAAACTATTGAGACTGAGGTGACTAGAAGTAAAAAATATTGTAGTATGCGGAGTACAGAGATGCAGACAGATGAACATCCGCCTGCCCCTCCCCCTCCTCCTCCCACTACAGTGAGAACCTCCTCCTGGAATAACAGGTTCAGTACAAGCCCCGCCTCTACCTATTCTCCTAGCGCCTCCCCTGCTGGTTCTCGCTTCTCTAGTAACACACCTAGTAGACTGAGCAGTAGCTATAGTTATGCCAGACCCTCCGACCTTCCCATCCGTAGCTCCTCTATGAAACCTAGTGACTTCACCAAAGAATCCAGTCCTGCTCCGAGATCTCCAAGACTTACTAGCTATAAATCCGACAGTCCCACGAGTCCAACCCCGTCCAAATTTAGTTATACGCGTAACGATAGCAGCCCTATTGATTCCAAACCGAGACTAGCATTTAGTTATACACCTCGTAGTGGAGACATTTCACCCAAGATACCGGAACCTCCCCCAGCACCTTTGAGAACTGTCAGCATTGGCGTGACGGCTGCCAAACCTCCACAGTCCCCTCGGTCTGCCACTTCTGGAGGAAACCCCAAACTAGTCAGCATTGATAGTCCTGAGTTTCGAGAAGCTCATATGTTGGAACTTAGCAATTCTATTAGTAAACTCAACCTAGACCAAAGCCAAAACATTGTGAAGACAGCCACCACAGAACCTAGCAGTAGCAGTGAGGAGGAAGAAGAGGATAGTAGTTATAGTACAGAGGAAGAAAACCAAGATGAAGAAGAACCAGAAGAAATGTTCAAAGCGCATGCGTATAGTCTCATACAGGAATTTGCAAAGTCGGTAGACAAACCACCGATAGCCAATAGTAATTCAGATCCGCGTAGTGTTATCGTGCGTGCGTTGGCTCCCGTGGCTGGCGTGAAACTATCAGGAGAATCCAGTAATGAGGAGAGTCACAAGATGAGTCGCTCTAGCAGTCCCTCCTACCATGATGCCAGTGACCATAGCAAGACTGAAAGCTTGTCCTTGCAGAAGTCTAAGAGCAAGAGTTCGATGGCCTCTGCTAAACAAAGTGATTCCTCTAGCTCAGAGAATGCTCGACAATATCTCAACATTCCGCAACGCGACATTCCAAAGCATTTCAACATCCGCAAGTTTGACTCGAGTGAGAATAATTCCTGGGCACAGAGAACTTCCCCTGAGGCGAAACGATGTCCTTCACCGCGCGCGATCAACTCTACAGACGTGTCCTGGGGCTCTTCATCTGAACAGGAGAAATCTCTTGAACAACCTCCAATACAACAAAACTACTCCATGTCCAGGATGGATTCCAATCAGAACATCTGGTGGAATGAGTTGAAAGATCTGCAGAATGACTCTAAGCAAGTGAACAATGAAGTGGCAGGATTTCGCATTCGAAAAATGGACTCTACGCATGAACCTTGGTGGAGTAATGACGAATCAACTCAACAACAACAACAACAGCAGCAAGCTGATCAGGACATGAAACCTGCACCGTTCACCCTACGCAAGATGGATTCCAGTGATGTTCCATGGTGGGTAGAACAGAAACAACAGAGCCCGAATGAACTAAAACCACAAAACACGGATCAAGCAGATTCTGACCGAAGCACGGCCGAGTTGAATCAATATTACATGAACCGAGCCAATCACTCTGACTCGGACAAAGCGGGCAACGACATCTGGTGGTCGGAAGACAAAAGGAACTATCCAGAGTCCGGCATTGGTGATACACCGTCGGGGGAGAAGTGTTGGTGGCTGGAAGGAAATGAGCAAGAGGAAGATCAGGCGGATGTGGCCAAGTTGGAGAGCTATGATAGGACGAGTAAGAAGCAGTACCTGATCACGAGGATAGAGTCTGGGGAGAGAGCCTGGTGGATGGGACCAGAGGAGAAGGAACCACCTCGTCGTAAGTAATCAGTTGTTTCAGATAAATAAGATATGTATAAACCAGGGGGTGGCTACTAACCTTACCTAGCTTCAGGAGCCGCAATCTCATAAAGCCGATTCGGGGCGAGCTACTCCACAGGCGAATTTTTGAAAATTTTGGTCTACAATCTCCCCCGGTTTATTTTGTAAAATGTACTCCCCATAATTTGTCAAAATATATGAGACCTTGGTTAGACTGCGGGGGAAAAGGGACTTTTCAGTCCTATCCCAGCAGGATAAACAAGGTATATTATATAAGAATTCTGATATTCAGAAAAAAAAGTAAAAATAATAATAGTAAAAATCAAAAGGTATGAACCATGGTTAGAGAGCCTAAGGCTCCGAGTGGTCTTTTTGTGGATCTCTTAGTGTACTCCCCATAATTTGTCAAAATATATGAGACCTTGGTTAGACTGCGGGGGAAAAGGGACTTTTCAGTCCTATCCCAGCAGGATAATAATATCCCCTATCTATTTTTCTGAATTGGGGATAGAATAAAATACTACATTTCAAGGTTATTTTGCCTTTTCAGAGGATCCGATTTCAGTGAAATTTTGCAAACTTGGTTAACACCTAAAGGACATTTGCTCATTAAATTTACCCTCTGGTTCCAAGGTTAGAAGTTCACACACCAGCGTCATTGTGGCTGCCAGAGTCTGGAGGTAGAAACAGTGGAATGTTAAGACGGATGGACAATAGTTCGACTCATTGTACTATGTACTTTTGTACTTACACCATTTTTAGAAATTTTGGATTTTACAATGTGTTGAAAATGTTTGTCAAATGTAATCAAAAACGTGCTAACCGTTTGAGGTCGCATTGACAGATCGAACCTGGCATGTCTTCGGTCAACTATAGGAATCATTTTAAGAAAATGAGATTTTAAGAATGTATGTAGATTGACAATTAATCTTAATAGCCATGTATTCTAATATGGTATTTTAATAATTAGTTCCTCCTTTACCTTCCGCTTAACTCCATACACAAAAAGCCTAATCTGAGGTTTAGGTGTAAGAGCTAGACAGCCCTAAAGAATGGATTAAGCTTCTACGAAATGACATGTCAAACAGAGGTATTTGCTGAATTTAATCGAAATTGTGCGAACCGTTTAAGAATTTATGAGAGATAATGGAGTCAAAACATGGACTTCTCTTCGTTCGGTCAATTATTCTAAAGGGAATGAGAGCATTTTAAGGGAATGAGATTAGGTATGATTAAGTATGTAGTATTATTGCTTTGATAAGGCTGAATTTCCTCCTCACCTTACACAAATGGCCGGCAGCAATGGCCACAAATTCTGCAATGTCCACTTTACCCCTATAGTGTCTCAATAGGAGCATGCGGTCCAAGTCACCCTTGTTTAGGGTAAGTCCTAGCCACTTCTCGTACAGTAGGGGGGTGGGGACATAGCCTTCCCGACCCAGCTGAAATCATAGAGGTTTCCATGAGAACGTTCGCCCCAAACGAGGGACTATGCTGGTCACAAATACCGTTACTCGTATATAGAATAAAATTAATTAAACTTGGATTAGAGCCCCTTTAGAACGGTATAAGAATGCACTCGACAATTAAGTCACTCGATAACTAAACGGCTAAGTATTTTTTAGACCAAATAGACCATGTCCACTTTACCCCTATAGTGTCTCAATAGGAGCATGCGGTCCAAGTCACCCTTGTTTAGGGTAAGTCCTAGCCACTTCTCGTACAGAAGGGGGGTGGGGACATAGCCTTCCCGACCCAGCTGAAATCATAGAGGTTTCCAAATGTTTGAGAATATACGCCCCAAGCGAGGGACTAGCCTGGTCACAAATGCGAAAAAAATAAAATCAATTAAACTTGGACTAGAGCCCCTTTAGAACGGAATAAGAATGCACTCAACATATTTTTTTAACATTGTTTTTATTTGTGGCATTTGTAGGTACTAAATTTTATTTTTACTAAAAATATTTTTTACTACTCGATAACTAAATGGCTAAATATTTTTTGGACCATAGACCAAAACACTTGCCTTTGTGTTGGCTCATAATTTTAAACCAAATTTTATACGCTGCCACACTTGCTACATCGAATGATCCATCATTTATTAGGACTTTGGGCTGCTTTTACTGCGGAGCAACTCTCGCGACTAGTACCTTCTAGAACCCAAGTCGAACCGTGGGCCGATTTTTCTGCAGAACAAAGTCCACCGCTAGTCCACCTTCTGGAACCCAATTTTAACCCCGTTTTACCTGGTTGATACCTGTCTCACCTGATTGATAAGAACATGTAAGAATCCCGGCGTAAAACTCCCAGGGCCGGCAAACAGGGGGAACTCCAGGTGTTTCTTAACGGGGGGCACCAGGCCCTGATGCATGCACTTGAAATAGTAGGCGGACCAAGTGAGTAGGTCGTGCGGCTGAGTCCGAATTGCGGCTTTAATGTATTGCTTGAGGACGAGCGGCAACTGCGGCGGAATGAGGATCTGCGGCGCTTGATAAATCCAGTTCATACCTGCGGCAAAAAATAAACAGAATTTCAGCCGGTTTCATGACTTTTCTTACTATCTTCTTCTTATTCTTCGCCTTTTCCTGTGTACAGACGGGGTCGGCGTTTTTCGTCAGCCTCTCAATCAGTCCTAACTAGGGTGATTGCTACTATAGGGTAAGGAAATGAACTAGTATCAGGACGAGCGGCAACTGCGGCGGAATGAGGATCTGCGGCGCTTGATAAATCCAGTTCATACCTGCGGCAAAAAATAAACAGAATTTCATCCGGTTACATGACTTTTCTTACTATCTTCTTCTTATTCTTCGCCTTTTCCCGTGTACAGACGGGGTCGGCGTTTTTCGTCAGCCTCTCAATCAGTCTTGACGAGGGTGATTGCTTTGGGCTGACATTTGGTTTTGGCTACAACTTTGCTTGGTTTGGCTACAACAATTACTTTCCTTACTATAGGGTAAGGAAATGAACTAGTATTTGTTGTATGTTCCGGGGCATAACGTAGCCATCTTGTTTTTGTGCCATGACAAGCATGAAGCTGAGTACCTGCTCGATCTGCCACTGGGAGATCTTGGGTCCGATCCCTGGTACATGGTACCGAAGAAGGATCTCGCCTGTGAAACAAAACGGCAAACTTTAAGAAAACGAAATGTAAATAACCCTCTCGTGATCACTTGTGTAGTCAGCAAATTTGTCAGTGAAATATTGTAAGACTTAAAATTAATAGATATTCAGTTAATTGTAGACCTTAAATCCCTGTATTGCCCTAAATAGCGGAACTTTGGTCCGGAATAACGGCCGAACCGTACCTTTCAAAGATTTGGCGTTAAATAGCGGCCGAACCGTACATTGCTAGAGGTCCGGCCCGCGGACTTTTGTGATCATCATTAATTATGTAAGCTGTCTGCAAAATTTGAGCGACCTGTGGCTAAAGGTAAAGTTGTGAGCAGCGCTAGTTCCTTTCCCTCGGAGCCTCATTCGTTTAGTTCCTTACCTATCGTTTTCAACGTGATTCGGCTCTGATCATCCGTGCGGCTGAGGTCACTTTCCCCCTGACTTTCCTCCACTCCTTCTCCCCCAGCCTCCCCCTCCCTCACGTCCTGGAGTGACCCGTAATGTAGAAGTTCACTAGGTACCCGGTCCACGTCTGAGTACTGACACACATCGGCCTCACACGGGCCACTCCTCAGAGATGGGACCTCGTGGTCGATTTCGGCCTCCATTTTGGGCAACGCCACCAGAGACTGGACGGAACCTAGCTCTGAAATAGGTACAAAAGGAATTTTTCAATGTGTAAGAACAACTATAAAAGATATGGCACTTTTTACTGGTCTCTGCTCCTTTTCTCAAGATACAATGTACCCAAGAAGACCTCATTACAGCAAATAACACCAATATCAAGACTCAAGACTGCAACACTGGCTCAACATATGAAAATGGTTCTTCCGGACATGGAAAGTCAGTAGGTAATGAGTAGCAAACTCGCAAACTAGTGGTGACAGAATTCTTAGAGGAGGCTTTTAGTAATGCTGTGATATCCACAAAAATTATGAAGAGACTCTCAGCTTCACCACAGTTGATGATTTAGATTTAGCTGATTATAGAGAGGGAGAAGTACAGCTATATTAATGTTACCGTCTAAATTGGCAACAAAAAAAAACAACAACAACAACATTTAGATTTAGAAAATGGTGATCGGACAGCCACCACAGAACCTAGCAGTAGCAGTGAGGAGGAAGAAGAGGATAGTAGTTATAGTACAGAGGAAGAAAACCAAGATGAAGAACCAGAGGAAATGTTCAAAGCGCATGCGTATAGTCTCATACAGGAATTTGCAAAGTCGGTAGACAAACCACCGATAGCCAATAGTAATTCAGATCCGCGTAGTGTTATCGTGCGTGCGTTGGCTCCCGTGGCTGGCGTGAAACTATCAGGAGAATCCAGTAATGAGGAGAGTCACAAGATGAGTCGCTCTAGCAGTCCCTCCTACCATGATGCCAGTGACCATAGCAAGACTGGAAGCTTGTCCTTGCAGAAGTCCTAATGAAAGTATTGCAATCGGTCCAAATTTTCAAAATCGGGGAATGGTTGGAAATATCCGTTTTGGGATCCCCTGATGTCAAAAAAGTCGTTTTTAGCCCATGGCCAGAGGTATCCGGCTGTTTGCCGTGACATATCCTGGACATGTCCACACATGAGGACATTGACAGTGATCCTTCCTCTTCCTCTCCCAGGATGTCGGATTCCACAGTTTGGAAATGTTTCCGAATGAAATCTGAAGAAGAAGGAAGAGGAAAATAGGTTTTGAACGTACATTCAAATCTACGAGACAACTCTTGTTTTATGCTTGGCACATTGCATAGTCGATTAGTTTCCAGGCGTTCATTAGTTTTCTAAATACTCTTTTAACTCTGTTAGTGGTTCCTCAGAGATATGCGGCTGATTGCGGTGGTGGACTTCAAATATGGAGATTGGTGGTTCGAGTCCAAATCAAGTCATGAAATTTATCGAGTTGTATTTAGTGGGGAACAAAATTTGTGACACTTAATAATCAATTTTGAAAGGAATTATATTTCTTTCAAAGATAAATTTAAATTTCATACCTACCTCGAATTTCTGGTGAAACCCCATCTGGTATGGACCATAGCTTGGACTCTCGCTCCCCGAATGGTAGAATGATATCCTGAACCACGATCTCATCTTGTCTGGCCTGAAGAGATAAAGAGGGAAAGGGTATAAATAACATAGCTAGCACCTATTAAACTCCCAAGTTCCAAGAACAGCTGGCTTTCTCCTATCCCGTCTTCCTTCCCTCTTCGATTTCGGGACAATAAGACCTTGGCAGTTGAAGTCCTCTCTATCAAACCTCTTTTAAAAAATCACTTGAAAAGAAAATTGATCAAACAAGTTCAAATTGTCCAGAAATGGACTGAAGGAAGTACCGTCTGGGTACAATTTAGTTGTTTCATTAAACTTGGATTAGAGTAAACCAGGGGGTGGCTACTAACCTTACCTAGCTTCGGGAGCCGCAATCCCATAAAGCCGATTCGGGGCGAGCCACTCCACGGGCGAATTTTTGAAAATTTTGCTCTACTTACAATCTTCAGAATTCAGTCTCATATGGACCATGGTTAGAGAGCCTAAGCCTCCGAGTGGTCTTTTGTGAATCTCTTAAATAGGGGGAACTAACTTCGAATTTTCTACCCCCAACGAGTCTTCTGTTTTTCGTTTCAGCTCAGCCGCCCACCATTACAACCAGCGCCCCCGAGGACCCCACTGACGAAGTGGAAGAGGAAGAACCTCTCATAGATCAGCTGCTGGCTTCCTACAGGACTCAGAGTCCAGTGTCCCGGGATCAGTACAACTTCATCGGGCGTCATAAGAATATTGACGAGTTGCTAGGCAACGAGGTGCCTCCTCCTGCTGCCCCTGTTACACCACAATCATCGGATGATGGTAGGTTTCCCTCTTTGAAGAGGTTTCATAGAGGGACCTGTAACTGCTAAGGTCTTATCGTCCTGAAATCGAAGAGAGAATGAACAGGATAGGAGAAAGCCAGCCGTTCCGAGAACGAACATTATACCATCAGGATAAAATCCTCCCCGGGCGGGAATCGAACCCGCGGCCTAGCGCTTACAAGACAGACGCGCTACCAATCGAGCTAACTAGGTTGGATAATCATATCTATGTTATGTTTAGGCTGCTGTGGTAAAGGGACTTTTTAGTCTCATTTGGGCAAGATAAACAAAATATATTCCATTCTATTCTGTCTTTTGCAGAAGGTGATGGTTATGCGGGCAACAAAGTAAACCTGGACGATGTGAAAATTCACGATAGTACTCCACAGACTTCTACTATTCATCACAACAACATCCATAAGGTAAGAATTTTTTTATCTTTGGGACTTTTAAATCATACATATCTTTGACTCTTCAAACGCATATATCTTGGTCCAGTTGGTAGTCTGTACTTTTCGAGACTTTGAATATTCTATGCTTAATACTTCTCACCTTTAATAATTCTTCCCGCCTTTAAAACACAACATCTATTAATGTTTTTGTGACTATATCTTCGATCTCTTGTAACTCAAAATTCCTTTTCAAATCTCACATCCCCTGAGTTCAGACTGTTATAGTTGAAATTCACCGTTTTGTCCAAAGATATCTTACATCTTTATTATGCTCAACACTTCCCAGCTTCAAAACTACATTATCTATTATTTAATGCTCCAAAACCATCTACCTTTAAGCTCTCAAAAATCACCCATCTTTAAGATCTTCCATCCCTTCTAACTCTTCAAAACCTCACATCCCCCGAGTTCAAACTATTATAGTTGGAATCATCCGCTTTGTCCGAAGAGATGGACTCTTCCAGTTTGTCCAGTGGCGGACAGTTGCGGTGTTGTATATTCCGGGGCATAACGTAGCCATCTTGTTTTTGTGCCATGACAAGCATGAAGCTGAGTACCTGCTCGATCTGCCACTGGGGGATCTTGGGTCCGATCCCTGGTACATGGTAACGAAGAAGGATCTCGCCTGTGAAACAAAACGGCAAACTTTAAGAAAACGAAAATATAAATAACCCTCTCGTCATCACTTGTGTAGTCAGCAAATTAATAGATATTCAGTGAATTGTAGACCTTAAATCCCTGTATAGCCCTAAATAGCGGAACTTCGGTTCGGAATAACGGCCGAACCGTACCTTTCAAAGATTTGGCGTTAAATAGCGGCCGAACCGTACATTTCTCGAGGTCCGGCCCGCGGACTTTTGTGATCATCATTAATTATGGAAGCTGTCTGCAAAATTTGAGCGACCTGTGGCTAAAGGTAAAGTTGTGAGCAGCGCTAGTTCCTTTCCCTCGGAGCCTCATTCGTTTAGTTCCTTACCTATCGTTTTCAACGTGATTCGGCTCTGATCATCCGTGCGGCTGAGGTCACTTTCCCCCTGACTTTCCTCCACTCCTTCTCCCCCAGCCTCCCCCTCCCTCACGTCCTGGAGTGACCCGTAATGTAAAAGTTCACTAGGTACCCGGTCCACGTCTGAGTACTGACACACATCGGCCTCACACGGGCCACTCCTCAGAGATGGAACCTCGTGGTCGATTTCGGCTTCCATTTTGGGCAACGCCACCAGAGACTGGACGGAACCTAGCTCTGAAATACAAAAGGAATTTTTAAATGCGTAAGAACAACTATAAAAGATATGGCACTTTTACTGGTCTCTGCTACTTTTCTCGAGATACAATGTACCCAAGAAGACCTCATTACAGCAAATAACACCAATATCAAGACTGCAACACTGGCTCAACATATGACAATGGTTCTTCCGGACATGGAAAGTCAGTAGGTAATGAGTAGCAACCTAGCAAACAAGTGGTGACAGAATTCTTAGAGGAGGCTTTTAGTAATGCTGTGATATCCACAAAAATTATGAAGAGACTCTCAGCTTCACCACAGTTGATGATTTAAATTTAGCTGATTATAGAGAGGGAGAAGTACAGCTATGTTAATGTTACCGTCTAAATTGGCAACAATAATAATAACAACAACAACAACAACAACAACAACAACAACAACAACAACAACAACAACAACAACAACAACAACAACAACATTTGGATTTAGAAAATGGTGATCAAATGACTTGGATCTTACCGAAAGATTGCTTCGGAGTCTCTGGTTTCGCCTCAGCTTTCTGTTCTTCTGGACTGACAGCATTTTCCTCAGTTGGTGTCACCACATCTTCTACTTCATTTTCTTGGTTCTCCTCGACGTGTAGGTTTTCACTTGGTGCGTTTTCCGAGCAGACATCCAGCGTGAAGTGGTCCTGTAGATTGCATTGATCGTCCCAAACCTGAAAGGGAAGTATGATTCAAGTTGCAGTTGCTTGGCAATTGTTTGATAACATCATGCCAAATCAGAAGATATGTGATGCTATTTCTTGAAGAAAATGCACGTGATCGTAAAATTTGGGTAAAAAGTAAAAAAGTACATCAGACCAAAAAATAAAATATTACGAAATTTGGTATGGATAAATCCAAAGGCTTACGAATTAGGTAATTTTCAATAGGTACTCCAATACAAAAGTCTAGGGGCAACTGCCCGAAAAGATGGGTTAAGCTTCTACTAATCTAGAAACATACTATTCCGTCACTTACCTGTAAGCCATCAGCAGAAACCTGACCATAACTATCCCTCACATAAGGTTCCGGTTGTCCGGGAACTTTCTTTCTTTTCGTCCTCTTTGATTTATCCTTGGCTTCCTCAGAGGTATCCGGCTGTTTGCCGTGACATATCCTGGACATGTCCACACATGAGGACATTGACAGTGATCCTTCCTCTTCCTCTCCCAGAATGTCGGATTCCACGGTTTGGAAATGTTTCCGAATGAAATCTGAAGAAGAAAGAGGAAACTGGGAAATGAGTTTCGAACGAGACAACTGTTGTTTTATGCTTGGCACATTGCATACTCACCTAGTTTCCAGGCGCTCATTAGATTTTAAAATCCTCTTTTGACTTGCCTTCTACCTACACTTCTGTTAGCGATTAGCGCTTTGGTGGACTTCGAATACGGAGGTTTTTGGTTCGAATCCTAATCAAGTCCTAAAATTTATCGAGTGTATTAAGTGGGAACAATATTTGTGACATTTTATAAGTATTTTTTGAAAGGAATTTTATTCTTTTCAATTTCAAAGTAATGACAGTTGGATATTTCATACCTCGGATTTCTGGAGACACCCCGTCTGGTATGGACCATAGCTTGGACTCTCGCTCCCCGAATGGTAGTATGATATCCTGTACCACGATCTCATCTTGTCTGGCCTGAAGAGATAAAGAGGGAAATGGGTATAAATAACATAGCTAGCAACTATTAAACTCCCAAGTTCCAAGAACAGCTGGCTTTCTCCTATCCCGTCTTCCTTCTCTCTTCGATTTCGGGACGATAAGACCTTGGCAGTTAAAGTCCTCTCTATCAAACCTCTTTTAAAAAATCACTTGAAAAGAAAATTGATTAAACAAGTTCAAATTGTCCAGAAATGGACTGAAGGAAGTACCGTCTGGGTACAATTTCCTTACCGGAGCACAATCCAGTTCAGCCAGTAGTGTGTACAGGTGGTTAAACCAGGGTAGCGGGATCTTGGCACATCCACCCTCTGGTTAGAACAGAAACAACAGAGCCCGAATGAACTAAAACCACAAAACACGGATCAAGCAGATTCTGACCGAAGCACGGCCGAGTTGAATCATTATTACATGAACCGAGCCAATCACTCTGACTCGGACAAAGCGGGCAACGAGATCTGGTGGTCGGAAGACAAAAGACAATATTATCCGACATTTTGCAAGCGAAGATATCTGAGAAAGAAAAGCGAAAATGCAATTAAAACAAGCCGTATTTTATTATGTGACTCTTTTGAGTCATCGTACGAAATTTCTCTTTGGAATAGTTTAGATTGGCAGCGGGTGTGATGGCGCCATTACGTCCAAAGAGAAATTTCGTATGATTACTCCAAAAAAAGTCACATAATAAAATGCGGCTATATTCACCGAAAAGTTTTGTCTTGATGGGCAACTCATCTAAACCTGCCTCGGTGGTGTAGTGGTGTAGGTGTAGGATAATTTCGGTGTAGACTTGGAGAGATAAAGAGGGGTAGGATGAAGGAGGGTAACGCCGACCCCAAATAAAATTGGAAAAGGTGCAGTAAACAAGACTAAGAAGTCATACATGCCTGATGGTAGTCATGTTAGGTGCGAGTTGTTTCATTACAAATTTTCATCAGTAAAATGGTTTCTTTAAAATTAATTGATCCCAA
Source organism: Diaphorina citri (assembly GCF_000475195.1). Classification (NCBI taxonomy): domain Eukaryota; kingdom Metazoa; phylum Arthropoda; class Insecta; order Hemiptera; family Psyllidae; genus Diaphorina; species Diaphorina citri. The sequence goes on along the minus strand of NW_007381342.1, from coordinate 291 downwards.
GGGCAAGGAAAACCTAACAGTCCTAGACCCTTGACAAATGAGTGATGACGATCCTTTCATGGGCCAATAAAGGAAAAAGAATACCTACCGAGCTATACTTTTCTAAAAAGAAAAAAAAAAAGTAAGTAGGTACCCACTTACCCTTTACAGTTTGATCCAAAGTGTTGAACTCCGTGATTTCGCTAGGAAAAATGGCCTCCGGAATGCAAAATAAACTGCACCACTTTCATTAGAGCTTGGATCAACTCTGGTGGAAGTGTCATTTTTCCTTCGAAATATAGATCTCCCGAA
>NW_007381341.1:8732-14266 GCF_000475195.1 Diaphorina citri | reverse complement strand
ATTTGAGATCACAAATTTTGAAACAACTAAAACAAGAAGAATAGCGTGTAACCTGTCAAAATCTCAGAACAACATGTAATATGTCCATGGCAGAAATATCATGACATCCTTTTGAAAGTTACAGCAGTCGTTCATATATCTAAATACGTAATGCATTGGTAGAAAACTCTGCTATAATGTGATTAACATTTAAAGCCATGTAATTCGGACAATACATGTTTTCGTCACAAAGATTTCAAGCACCAACTTTTAATCAACAATATAGACCTTTGTGGAAACCAGTAAATCACAAACGTGTGTTTTTCAAGGCTAAATTAAAACTATCACAAGAGCCGGAAAATTCGCCAAAATAATCCGCTCTACACAGCAAATAATCATACGAGTACCATTGAAAGAACTTAACTATGTATGATGTCAAATTTATAGCATTTACCAATATGACTCTACGAGTAATCTGTATGAACCTAGAAAACTTATATGGTACTTTGTCGTATCTTGTGGCCTAGCCTGGTGCACAAGCTACGACATATTTCCCAACTTGATCTTTCGTCTGGTCTTCTGACAGATCGTTGGATGTGTACTCGATATTTTCAGAACCCAACTTGATCTTTCGTCTGGTCTTCTGACAGATCGTTGGATGTGTACTCGATATTTTCAGAAAATTACAGGCTCAGATTGTTGCGTATTTGCGCAAATTCGCGAAATCAGATTATTGTGTATTTTGCGCAAATTCAAAAACTCCGATTGTAGCGCATGAGCGCCATATTTACGCAAATTTACAGGCACAAAAACACAACAATCTGCGTGCAGGAATTTCTACCTCTAGTATCACATATTAAATACAAGCAAAAATTGGTCACTCAAGAGATATTAGGTAGGCAGTTGTGGCCGAAAAGTAACCAGACAGGTGACCAATAGGTAGATACTTATTGAGGATCAATTAGACATTACTAAGTATAATCATACTATTAAAAGGAAATCATAAAACAGTATGAAGTTCAGAATAAGACTATCATAATGAATAATAAAAAAAAGAAACCCCAGGGTAGAGGCTCCTTGTAATACTACGATATAGTTATTATTTATTATTCTAAGATATGACTACACAAACACACAGTTACCTATGCAACCTTGCAAAGTATGCATGTTTATAAGGAATGAGTTTCTCCTAGTTTACTGCTAGACATTACTAAGTATAATCATACTATTAAAAGGAAATCATAAAACAGTATGAAGTTCAGAATAAGACTATCATAATGAATAAAAAAAGTGGAAGGAAGAGGGCAAGAACGCAAGAGCATAAAAATAATAAAAGAAACTATAAGCTATCAGAAACCGATGCAAAGAAAACGTAGAGAAAGGTAAGATTAGCAAAGGGAAAAGAAGGTGGATTAGTACAAGGAAGATGCATAAGGGAAAAGAAGAGCTGAGAGGGAAAGATAGGAACTAGGAGAGAGAATCTAATTTGTTCTAATACCTCGAGGGAATGGACCTTTTCGTATCATCCTCCCTTACCTACCCTTCTTGTCCCTAGATTACCTTATGTACCCTTGAGTACACTATGAGAAAGGTAAGATTAGCAAAGGGAAAAGAAGGTGGATTAGTACAAGGAAGATGCATAAGGGAAAAGAAGAGCTAAGAGGGAAAGATATAGGAACTAGGAGAGAGAATCTAATTTGTTCTAATACCTCGAGGGAATGGACCTTTTCGTATCATCCTCCCTTACCTACCCTTCTTGTCCCAAGATTACCTTATGTACCCTTGAGTACACCATGATTTTTACCTCTGTCTGAATTTCATAATTATGTAGGTACCTATGTGCGAACTTCGCTGGTACACTGCCGTTCAGATAGAACTGGAGTGCAGTTTATACCTACTCGTATGTTTCAAAATGGAGTGTGAATTATTTTGGCGAAAGAAGACGGAGGTAGATATGTTGAAATTTCAAGTAAAGGAAAAAGAAAGGGAAAATGTACCCAAATGGACGTTATGGAAGTATCGATTGTTGGAAACTTAGATTAAATTTATAAGTTAGATCCTTAGAGTGACAGAGGTAAACAATGCTGACGAAAAACATTTGGTTTGGACAAGAGAGTGGACGTTTTGTAAGATAAGTGACCAATGGGGGGGAGAGGGAAAGGAAGCTCTCCTACTCATCTTGGGACCCATGTCAGGAAGAAAACTGTCACAAGATCGAGACGAGGGAGGGAAGAAAATGACACAAGATCGAGGTGAAGTACACTATGATTTTTACCTCTGTCTGAATTTCATAATTATGTATGTGCGAACTTCGCTGGTACACTGCCGTTCAGATAGAACTGGAGTGTAGTTTATACCTACTCGTATGTTTCAAAATGGAGTGTGAATTATTTTGACAAAAGAAGACGGAGGTAGATATGTTGAAATTCCAAGTAAAGGAAAAAGAAAGGGAAAATGTGCCCAAATGGACGCTATGGAAGTATCGATTGTTGGAAACCTAGATTAAATTTATAAGTTAGATCCTTAGAGTGGGATAATTTTATTATGCGTACCTATACCTACAAAAGCAAATTAGCAAATGCAAACAAAGAAGCATTCTCGAAAGAAAATCCATGGAATCATGGAAAGAAAAAAAAAAAAACAACAAAAAAAGTATATCACACTCTAAAAATATGAATGAGATTTTTATAAAGTTGTTCATGGCTTTTAAGACAAACTCCCCAAAACAACTTACTCCTTAGGTACCTGTGGAACTTCTAGCGAAAGCGTTGTGCGTCCATCTCTGAGCGTTCCAAAGTAAAGGTAGCAGCGAAAAATTGAGAAAAAGAGGAAGACACTTGGGGTTAGTTTGAATAAAGGTTGGGCGGATTAGAGTGGCGGGAAGTGGATTTTGGGATTCGCTAGTAAAAGATTTACCTAAAGCTCAACATTGTACCTACACCTGTAACATCTAGGTAGCCAACTACCTATCTACATGTACCTATGCATCGTTGTGCGTCCATCTCTGAGCGTTCCAAAGTAAAGGTAGCAGCGAAAAATTGAGAAAAAGAGGAAGACACTTGGGGTTAGTTTGAATGAAGGTTGGGTGGATTAGAGTGGCGGGAAGTGGATTTTGGGATTCGCTAGTAAAAGATTTACCTAAAGCTCAACACTGTACCTACACCTGTAACATCTAGGTAGCCAACTACCTATCTACATGTACCTATGCAGTAAGTATTTTGTTAATTTACGTTGAAAAAAATAACCATCCAAATATTTGTCACCCAAAATGATCTACGCCACTATGCTGGTTTGGTCGTAAAACTTGAGAAAACAATAAAATATTCAACTAGAAACAACTATTGTGGAGCCTATCTACATGTACCTATGCAGTAAGTATTTTGTTAATTTACGTTGAAAAAAATAACCATCCAAATATTTGTCACCCAAAATGATCTGCGCCACTATGCTGGTTTGGTCGTAAAACTTGAGAAAACAATAAAATATTCAACTAGAAACAACTATTGTGGATAAATTACAAAGATCTAAATCTAGCTACAAAAGATCCAATTGAGACTAATCAAGTTAAGTGAAACCGTAAGTGGAACACGAGATATAAACGGGGTCATTTAGTCATATAGGTACCTAGGTAGGATAGTTAACCTTCTACAAATATACGAACTGTATGCATAATCAAAGCTTAGAAACATTCTAAAAAGACAAATTTATTGTAAGATCAGATAACAGACCTATATTATTAGTGACTTTTTGCACAAATACTAAAACTTTTTTTTCATTATTATTAATCGATCTCTTATTTTCCTGATAAAAAAAGACCTGAACTATTTGTGTTTTCAACTGTACAGATTTCAATCCAATGCTTAATACCTAGATATTCTCTTTTTTTTTTTTTTTTTTTTTTTTTTTTTTTTTTTTTTTGAAATTATTATAAACCTCAAAACATGGAATCTCAGGAGGATTAGTAGAACAACTCAGATTTTTTTCGAGCTGAGTTGGTTTTCTCTTCACGTAGCAAACAAGCAGGGCCCGTCCCTCCGGACAATCCAATGCAATATTTTATGTAACAATTGCATTTCCGCTCCAAAGTGTAGCAAATCTTCTTTCCAAAGCTATAAGTAGGTAAAGAGCGTCAGGTGCAAATACTATGGGGATACGTGACGTTATTTATTACGGGGAATTTCGAGCAGGTACTAGGCAGCGGCCGCCCAGCTCGGCAGCGCTGCCGGGTCGCGCTGCCCGGCAGCTAGGATCGGAACGCCACCTTAAGGAAGGAAGGAAGAAAAGGGAAAATTTGAGACGAAGCGAGGGAGGAAAATAACTCGGGGTGGATAAAGGGAGGGAAATGACACAAGATCGAGGTGCGAGAGGGAAAGAACTCAGGAGTAAGGGGAAAATTTGGGACGAAGCGAGGGGGAGATAACTCAGGCGTACGTAACACTCAAGTACTCCGATAAAGGAGAAAGAGTCCAAGAAATAGAGAGAAACGCTAATGTGAAAAATGGAACATAATAGGGAGCTAGAGGAGTGTAAGATTTAATATGAACTGGTCACTCCATGTACTTTGTGTCACATAAATATTGCTCGCTACATTTATTTCCAATAACTCTCTCCCCATTGAATAGTTTATCTCCCATTGTTTTTCGATGAATTTTTTGTCATGTTACGTTTATTTCCAATAACTCTCTCCCCATTAAATAGTTTATCTCCCATTGTTTTTCGATGAATTTTTTGTCATGTTACGAAAAAAAATAGAGTTGCGGTTTGTTTGTTTTTCCCCTAAATTCGATTTGGGACATCAACTTATGGTTGACCTCAAAATGCAACAACTCGAGAGAGATAAAGTCAATGCAGGAACGATAAAAATGAAAATATTATTGAATATGAAGTTTCTGGAGTGCATCAGAAAGACGCTTGGATATACATATTACATACATATAAATCCAAAGCATTAGCTTTTTGGCAAATACAGGCGGAGAATTTGAAATCATTCGAATCAATTTGTTACGGATGAGAGGTTTTTGTTTTAATTTATTAATTTTCGTTCTATTCCCGATTGTTCCACTTTTTTGCGGTCATGTTCATTGCCATGTGAATGTGTTCTCAAAGGGAATGCTATGTACCTATAAGATGCTTCGTTCATGTTCTGTAGAACTTTCAACGGTGAATGGGTACATATGACATGGGTAGTTGCAACTCGAAACTCTAGAAAGTTTTCTGACTAACTTAATGAGTTGCAAAGCTGCAAATGTCGGAATTTCTAAAGCTGCAAAGCTTACAACTTCCTATTTCAAGAAAAGAGAAAGGCAACTTACGTCGTGGAGTTCATGTCATAGTCCTTGCCACTTTTCTTAGTCTGCTTCTTCTTGCACTTGCAGAAGACAAAGATGAGGGCCACAAACAGAATGAAGATGACCAGAGACACACAAAGTGCCACCAGAGTGGGTGTCGAGAATGCCGTGGCTTCCTTGATGTACGCGGGTCCCACTGTGAAGGAGAAAAGATGTTGGATGAGGATCAATTCTCACGAGTGGGAAATTCGGCTTCAAAATCGTATT
>NW_007381341.1:0-8222 GCF_000475195.1 Diaphorina citri | reverse complement strand
TGACGAAGAGACTTTCCACCGTACAGGCTAGGTTCCTTTTACGCTTCCTACGGCCGGTCGCGCTGGGCCGTTTCAGACTCGGCCACTCGACCCGCGCGGGCGACGGAATGACGAAGGATACTAAGAAGTGGTCGCGCTGCCCGTGAGTTTTTCATGTGATTTAAAATACTATTTTTGTAAAATTTGTTCGACTGGAAGTTTGTAATGGAAGTCGCGCGACCCGGCAGCTAGGATCGGAACGTCACCTTTATGGCGCGACCAGGCAGCTCGGCAGCGCTGCCGGGTCGCGCTGCCCGGCAGCTAGGATCGGAACGCCACCTTTAGACTTGAGTTCTTTCCTTCTCTCACCTCGATCTTGTGTCATTTTCCTCCCTCCCTCGTCTCGATCTTGTGACAGTTTTCTTCCTGACATGGGTCCCCAAGATGAGTAGGAGAGCTTCCTTTCCCTCTCTCCCCCATTGGTCACTTATCTTACAAAACGTCCACTCTCTTGTCCAAACCAAATGTTTTTCGTCAGCATTGATTACCTCTGCCCACGTTTCCTCTCGGTTAGAACGTCAATAATATCTTCGGGCAAAATCACAGTATTATTTTTCTCGCAGCTTGATCTCCGATCGCACCTTTCTTGCATGAATTTCTCCTTTTTTCCCCATTTAACATTACGTAGAATTTCGGTCCTTTCACCAACCTTTCTCTCGGGTTTTTCATCTATGATTTTTGTATCCACCTCATACTTTCACCTCTTTTTAGAATGAGTATACCGTCTGCATTTGCTCACACTCATATAACGTCCTATGAAACGCTCCTTATTAACCTCTCTAATCTCTATGTTCCAGATGAAGGCCTACAATCCCAAAGGTCACAGCAACTACTCGGACGAAGCCGTCGTAATGACGCGGGTCGAACGCATTCCCCAACCGCAACGCGTCACTTTCGATCCGGAAACGCATGCCCTGGTGGTCAACTTGGCGGCAACTTGCTTGCAACTGGTCGGAATTGTCGAGGCCATCACAGATCCGACAATGAATCTGGCGGACGAGAACGATTGGCAGCAAATTCAGAGCATTCCGCTGATCCCTTCAGGTAGGTTTTGCCTGTCATAATTTTTGCGGCCATGGGTGTATTTATGCTTTACTTCTTTCTCATCTCATCATATTAATTTACATATAAATATGTTCGATTTACTTTGTGTAAGAGTATGTTTCAAAACGTTTGCTATGTACATAAGTTTACCAACAACGGACTCAGGATGTGCTGAAATTCTAGCAATTCCTTTCCACTCAATCAGGGATTGAACTTCAGCAAGCAGGTAGGTTTTGCCTGTCATAATTTTTGCGGCCATGGGTGTATTTATGCTTTACTTCTTTCTCATCTCATCATATTAATTTACATATTATGTTCGATTTACTTGGATTTTTGTGTAAGAGTATGTTTCAAAACGTTTGCTATGTACATAAGTTTACCAACAACGGACTCAGGATGTGCTGATGTCTAGCAATTCCTTTCCACTCAATCAGGGATTGAACTTCAGTAAGGGAAGCTCGTGTACCAGGGTTATCCAACAAAATCTCAACATACATTATTCTTTTCCATTACAGGCAGCGCCGCCACGCGCCGTGAAGCGACAGTGCTGTCCCTGGTAACGAGACGCCGAAACAGTAACGGACGCGCATTGGAGGAAGATTTTGTAGACGATGCCCTTATCCAACAAAATCTCAACATACATTATTCTTTTCCATTACAGGCAGCGCCGCCACGCGCCGTGAAGCGACAGTGCTGTCCCTGGTGACAAGACGCCGAAACAGTAACGGACGCGCATTGGAGGAAGATTTTGTAGACGATGCGCAGGAAAGCATTGGTGCGCAGCCTGTAGTTACAGGAGGAGACGTTAGAGTGCGTGTCAAGCTGTGTTTGGCTTCGGACCATAGCGTGTGTGGTGACACTACGGAGGCTGAATGTAAGTATAACTGCAATCCTCTACAAGTACCTGAAAACGGCTAGTTTCACCTGGAGCGTATAGTATACATAGCGTGTGTGGTGACACTACGGAGGCTGAATGTAAGTATAACTGCAATCCTCTACAAGTACCTGAAAACGGCTAGTTTCACCTGGGGCGTATAGTATAATATCTCTAGTAGCGCGGTCAAACTTTTTTGACTTGGCAGGGCGGAGCGCTACCGCGCTCCTTAACTTTATGACGTTAAGTCATAGTGGATGTAGCAATATTTTGGAAAGAACGAGGCGTGTTAATTCCCAAGTATTGCCCGATTGGTCCATGTGACGTCTGTTTCATCTTTTCATTTCGAGGATGAGCAGTTGATAATAGACCCAGGACTGTCCTTGCATATTGGGATGTGGTCATGGTCAGTAATCTCACATTGTTGAATCCAAGTGGAAGTTGAATCTTTCATTCAAGTGTCTATTTGACAATTGACACTTCAAGTTGAATACGATTTTGAAGCCGAATTTCCCACTCGTGAGACGGAAAGTGGATAGAGAGTTAATCATCGGGTGTACAAGGTTTTTTGACCACCTTAGGTCAGGGATCATCATTATCAAAAAGGGAGGCAAAAGAATGTGCCTTGAAGTAATGCGAAAGCGGTTCCAAGGTATATTATGTTCGATTTACTTGGATTTTTGTGTAAGAGTATGTTTCAAAACGTTTGCTATGTACATAAGTTTACCAACAACGGACTCAGGTGTGCTGAAATCGTAGCAATTCCTTTCCACTCAATCAGGGATTGAACTTCAGTAAGGGAAGCTAGGTATTACCTACATACCCATGTATGTTTTTTCTCCCATGGATAGATTAAATAGGATTGAACTACCTACATTTTTTATGGGTATTCACTAGAAATCGTAGGGTATTCGGATACGTAGGTACGTAGCTATTAACAATAAGTGTACCTAAGTCCAAGTATGTATCTTTGTATTTACACGTATGTCTAGATAAGTACAGGTACCTACATTTTCTGTCCATTGCTCTTTTGCTAAATTGTGAGTCAGGGCGAAGAAAAGGAACGTACCTACACAAAAACTTTAGTACCTACACATTTAGACAAAAAAGACAGAGGCAACAAAGCGTAAAATTGTGTTCTCATGACGTCATGAATGTGTTTTTTTACTGTTCCATCCAGGGTTGCCTTTTCATCTGGGGGTCCCAATTGGAATTTATGTATTAGATAAGTTCCCTTTTTTATAACTACCTACTCGTACTTAACACTTTAATTTAGGTTTCTAATTCCGATTTTATAAGAGAAGAGCCATCGAAATTGTGTTAAAAGCTTGATTTTTCAAGTCCCATGCTTTTTACTTTCTTTCTTAACACGGCCTCCCTTACCTTTTAAAATAACCTTTTTTCTCCCGCCCTTCTTCTTCTACCTGAAAACTTTAGCCCCCCCAATAAATAAGGGGAGCCAGGTAAACTATTTAATGGGGAGAGAGTTATTGGAAATAAATGTAGCGAGCAATATTTATGTGACACAAAGTACATGGAGTGACCAGTTCATATTAAATCTTACACTCCTCTAGCTCCCTATTATGTTCCATTTTTCACATTAGCGTTTCTCTCTATTTCTTGGACTCTTTCTCCTTTATCGGAGTACTTGAGTGTTACGTACGAGGGGCCCATCTTTTATCTATTCGGCGATATATGTAGACCATGTATTTCTAAACTATATTTCTGGGTAACTTTTCATGCTGCTTTCTCACTGTAGAGAAAATGGGAAGGATTGCATGACGAACATAATGGACGAAACAGAGTAAGTATAGAAGACAAAGTAAAAATATGTACAGGAAGACTTAAGAGTAGACTTAACGCAACATAAGAAACATTAGTCCCCCATGTAGTGCAGGAAGTATTTATACTAGATCCCTACCTATGTATAGATTTATAGAAGTACTTAGAGAAGTTTCAAGTGTGCATTAGCTATCTTCTGTTTCTAGAGTTCTACAAACATGAAGTTGGGATGTTTGTTGAATTTATTTAAAATAGAATTATAGACCCTAATTCTAGACCTAAACCAAATTGTAGATGACAATATTTTTTGGAAATTCGTAGATTCTTTTAACTGTTGATTTTACTGTAGCATTAAAATTTCATATTTTAATTCGTTTGTAGGTAAAATTAGAGTTAATTTTCTACAATTGAACAATGAGTAGACTTAACGAAACATAAGAAACATTAGTCCCCCATGTAGTGCAGGAAGTATTTATACTAGATCCCTACCTATGTATAGAAGTAGTTAGAGAAGTTTCAAGTGTGCATTAGCTGGGTATTTTCTGTTTCTAGAGTTCTACAAACATGAAGTTGGGATGTTTGTTGAATTTTTTTAAAATAGAATTATAGACCCTAGAAATTCTAGACCTAAACCAAATAATTGTAGATGACAATGTTTTTTGGAAATTCGTAGATTCTTTTCAACTGTTGATTTTATTGTAGCATTAAAATTTCATATTTTAATTCGTTTGTATTAGGTAAAATTAGAGTTAATTTTCTACAATTGAACAAAATATTCACATTTTTCTTTGGTGTTCCCCCTCTTTTCCCCTTTGCAAAATCGTTCAGCTTTCTAAAGGAAAATCAGGACAATTCGAAAATCAAAGATGCATCTTTGTACCTACCTGCTCGAAATTCCCCGTAATAAATAACGTCACGTATCCCCATAGTATTTGCACCTGACACGCCAAACAAAACAAGTGAGAAATATGAAACCAGGTGAAAAGGAAGTCGAGATATTACATCAGAAGAAGCGAGTCGAGTTCCTGGATTGAAATAATGACAAACGAACAGAAATAATAATTGAATTTTTCTCATTTCTCTTTTCCAATCAATCAGAGCCAACATTGCACCTAGGTTTTCCTTCACACTCCACTCTTAGGTAAAAGAAAATGGACTTACTTATCTACCTATATTTGTTAATTTTCTTTTCTATTCAAATTTCCAATTTTCGTTTTTCTCATTTTTTATGTTTCTTTGGTAATTTCTGTTGTTCGTTGACGTTATGAAAACTTTTCGTTTTTTCACTAGCACAATCCATCTCGTTCTTTTCTTTTGTTTTTTATCATGTATTGGCTTATTTTACATGAATGTTCATCATATTTCAAATAGCTAAAACAACCTCGAAAGGGAATCTCAGATAAATAAAATGAAAAAAGACAGGGTTTTTGTTGCAAAGCATACGTACGGGCGAATCCCATCGTAGCTAATATTATTACATAATTATACATCTTGTTTAATTATGTTTTTTAGTCCGTCCTTCCCTTATTATTACGATAGTAGGTAATAAAAAAAGGTATAGTGGACGGGCTATTGTATTAGCTTCGGTGTCGTCAGTCTGTCTGACCCCATAGAAGGACTTATCCAAACCTAGCCGACCTATATATCAAATTAAAGGATTTCAACACTTTTCTTCTGCCTTCGTCTCACCGTCATCTTCTACTCTTGAGTCTTGTTTTGATTTTCAATCCCCTGGTTGTCTATCTTCAATCTGTATTTCTGAAGCTGACATTGCCGTTAAGCTTAAAACTCTCAATATCCATAAGGGGGCTGGCCCTGATGGAATACCCAATCGCTTCCTCAGAGAATGTTGCTTTTCTTTGGTTCTTCCTCTGTTTTTATTATTTAACCATTCTCTTCGTGTAGGTATTTTCCCTCATCAGTGGAAGAAGTGTTTCATCACTCCGATCCCGAAAAAGGACAATTCCAAGATCCAAGTATCCAACTATCGTCCTATTGCCATTTTGTCAGCTATTCCTAAATTATTTGAGGCCCTAATACTTGAGAAATTACTCCCCTATATTCATCGGTCAATCATTCCCAATCAGCATGGTTTCGTTCCTGGCAAATCTGTTTCATCGAATCTTCTTGAGTATTCAAATTACATCACTAATCACCTTTCCTCCAACACTCAAGTAGATTCTGTTTATCTTGACTTAACTAAAGCTTTTGATAGGGTTAACCATAAGATTCTTCTAAGCAAACTCCTTGGTTATGGTATACAGGGTTCTCTTCACAAATGGTTAGCCAGTTACCTTGTTGATAGAACTTTCGTGGTTCGTGTAGGCTCTGCACTTTCTCAACCCTTTCCTGTTGTTTCTGGTGTTCCTCAAGGATCCCATTTGGGGCCCATATTATTCTTGATCTTCATTAATGATGTGTGGAAATGTCTTCAGGGTTTTGATGTCTCTTTCTTGCTTTTCTGTGATGATTTTAAATTGTTTAAGGCTGTCAAGTCCTTCTCCGATCATCTGGTTCTTCAAGAAGCCCTCTCTGCTCTTTGTCTCTGGTTTTCCTCAAATCAGCTCTCAGTCAATCCTTCAAAATGCAATGTTATTACATTTAGCCGATCCTCTTCTCCCTTAGTTTTCTCTTATTCTATTGAATCTTTAGAGGTTCCTCGTTCATCTTGCTTGAGAGATCTTGGAGTTCTTTTTGATAGTAAACTCTCATTTCTACCCCAGATAAACTTGATTTGTGCCAGGGCTTCTAAAATGTTGGGTTTTGTGTCACGAACTACTAAAGATTTTCGGAATGTTTTATCCATTAAGATCTTATACTGTGCATTAGTCCGCGGAATTCTCGAGTTTGCTTCTTGTGTATGGAATCCAAGTTACGCTTATCACTCTGCTTCCATTGAGCGAATTCAGAATAAAGCTCTGAGGATAATGGGTCACAAAATGGGACAACCTCACATTCCTCATTCATCCTATTCTTCCCTCCAATCATCACTTGAACTTCTTCCTCTATCAGACAGACGTTCTATGTATGATGCTGTCACATTCTTCAACATTCTGCACTCTAAACTTGATACTCCTGAACTTCTATCCACCATCAATATTAATATTCCTACACGCTCCACAAGAAATCCTCAACCTTTCAACCCTCCATTCGTGAGAGCCAATTACCTCCAAAATGCTGCCATGGTGCGTTTTCAACGGACGGCTAATGAATTGTCTAGAGATATAGATTTTTTTTCAACCTCTGTCCAGACAATCAAACAATTCTTTCGGGACCGTCTGCTTGATTAGTCTCATCATCACTATCAGTAGTTGTTTGTGTTCAATTTTTGGACGAGGGTCTCCTCCATTTCTCTTCATACTTCTGTTTTGATTAGTCTACCTATTTATATTTCATTTCCTCCTGTTTCTCTCTTTTTTTTTCTTTTTTTTTTTATTATTATTATTTAGTTATAATCGTTAGGGAATTGTTTTTTATGTTTTAGTTACTGGTAGGTTTTTTTTTTTTTTTTTTTTTTTTTTTTTTTTTTTTTTAGGTCTTAGATAGGGCTCACATTTATAGTAGATAGTAAAGGGTCCGCCCGTATATTGTTGTGAATAAATAAATAGATAGTGGGAGGTAAAATCTAGAATAATTGAATTTTCTCTTTTCAACACCCCAAAACCCCATTGCTCAGATTGCTCTACAACCAAAAGGGATTCTGCAGGATTTTTTTTCTTTCTTTCTTGCTGTAGTTTTCTACACATTTCTTCACCTCATCTACTTTTTGGTGCTTTCTTTCAAAAGATTTCTGTAGTAGGTACCTCATCTTGGGATTCTTGGGTGGCCTTATTCGAACTTCATAGGAGAAAATGCTGTGATAGACGACTTTTTCTCCTATGAAGGGTTTCTTCTGCAATATTGCATGGATGCCTTCAACCTGAACCTAATGTGATTGTAGTCTAATTGTCAAATTATATGCCATAGACAAATACCTCCATCTGCATCGGTAGAATAATGGTGTGTCCACACAGTCGACGGCCGTCGATCGACAACAATAGACCATCGATCGTTATGAATCCACCATCGATCGACTTTAAGTGGACACACCTTGAGCGCTTTTTCTCTTACCCAACTTTTACTCCTACCCCAACCGAATATGTGTATCTAACCTTAGCCCTTGTCTCTACTACTCCCAAGTCCTACCCCAACCGAATACGTGTCTAACCTCGGCCCGCTTCTGTTTCCAGATTCCCCGTACCAGCAGCACGACGTGAGTGGCCTACCGGATCCCTACCTCGCCATATTTACGCAAATTTACAGGCACAAAAACACAACAATCTGCGTGCAGGAATTTCTACCTCTAGTATCACATATCGGGTTTCACGCTATTCCTCGTTTTCGGCGCAGACCACCGGGTGTCCTCATCGACGAGCATCACACGATAATTTCCCGGATGATTCGCCGGTTCCTAGAGCTGGGTGTTGAGAAACCGGACTCGAGA
>NW_007381340.1:11586-13817 GCF_000475195.1 Diaphorina citri | reverse complement strand
GGCTGACTTTCTCCCGTCTGTCTTCCTTTTCCCTTCGCTTTCAGGACGATAAAACATCACCAGTTACAGTTCCCCCTATCAAACCTCTTGAAAAAAACAACTTCCTTAATTCCTTCTTTCAAGCAAATCAAGTACATATGTTATGTAGTAAGATAGGTAAATCTATGATGGTGGTTTTATTTGAAACCGGCTAGGATTTGTATAATCTCCCGTCTGTCTTCCTTTTCCCTTCGCTTTCAGGACGATAAAACATCACCAGTTACAGTTCCCCCTATCAAACCTCTTGAAAAAAAAAACAACTTCCTTAATTCCTTCTTTCAAGCAAATCAAGTACATATGTTATGTAGTAAGATAGGTAAATCTATGATGGTGGTTTTATTTGAAACCGGCTAGGATTTGTATAAGTAGTTGTGTTTTATAGTTAAACAACATCAGAACCATATGAGCATAAGTAAAATACCTATTCATATGAACAGCATGAAACAAATCCGCCTTGGAATATTACAAATACAGGGTGTTTACTAGTGGTTCATGGAACAGAAATCACTCTGGAAAGGGACCTCTAATAAGAGTCACTGACGTCTATCCCACCCCTATAAAGGCGGGCCAACAAATGCTTCCAATTTGAATTGGCTAGTCTGGCTGAGAAACTTTGAACAGGGAGTAGACCAGCCTGGAATTTCCCTTGCTAAAGAGAAAAGGTTGAGTGCGAAGGGCACCCACTTGTAAAATTTTTGTAGCCAAAATCAAATGTCAGCCCAAAGCAATCACCCCAGGGCTGATTGAGATTCTCAATGACAGTCAACGAGTTGGGTTACATGACTCGGTAAAATGTAAGTGCCTACTTAAATACAAACGAGTATGTAGTAAGTACTTAGGTATTACCTACGTGTTTTACGTAAGTGATTGTGTGTCAGTACAACATATTATAGGTACCTATAACTACACATTGTAGTTGTACTGTGTAGGTAAGTGTGTACGAGTATATTGCATATTATCGATTGAACCTACAGTGATTGAGGGAAAAGAAATCTTGTGGGAACATCACACGAATGTCTATTAACAACATAGAAGAGAATATACCTTGTTTAATATGCTCGAATGAGACTAAAAGTCTCATTAGGTCCCCCAGCAGTCTAAACACTTTAGTACAGTACACTAAACATAATGTGACTACCATTGACTCAAGGGCCAATGAAATAGACCGTCGTATGTATGAAAGCCAAAGTTAAACTAAAGTTTAACTTTGGCTTTAGTTTAACTTAAGACGAAAAATGTTGCCAATTTCATGTCATTTCTTGAATATGAAATAACTGGCTAGATTTCATGAAATTTGGCAAGATTTTCATTTCAAGTTAAACTAAAGTTTATTGAACTTTTAATTGGGGGCATGGTTAGCCCAGTGGTAGCGCGCTTGCTTGCCATGCAGAAGGTCCCGGGTTCGAATCCCACCATCGACAAAAAAATTGCACTCGTTTTTCGATTGCAAATATTTCAACGGGTTCTGGTGTTCTCGTGTTGACCACAAGCACCAAAAATGACCAAAATGGGAAGTACAGTCGAATCTGTCTAAGGGGAAATCCAAAGGGACCGGCAATTTTTTCCCACTTATCCAGGTTTCCCACTTAGGTTCGACTGTATTGTGTCTCTTCTTGCCTATCTTATGAAGGATTACGGGATGGGCATGCTACGACGCAGACCACACGAGGCAGAGTGGGAATCGAACCCGATGATATTCAGCGTGCGGTTTCAATGTCGAAACGGTGATTGTGATGAAAACATGCGGTAGTATTTGACTCGCGATTACATTACAAATGTAGAGTGCAACTCAGTGGAGAAGCGTACAAATCAAGTACCATAAAATATAACATCAACTGAAATACAGTAGAATACACCTTGTTTATCCTGCTCGAATAGGGCTGAAAATTTCTATCACATTCTCCTTTCAGCCAAAGTCGCTCGAACACAGAGATTCGATAAGTTATGTAGATCAAAAGTATCCTTGGGCTCTGTTTCCAGAAGGTACGGTTCGGCCGTTATTCCGGACCAAAGTTCCGCTATTTAGGGCTATACACTCCCACTAGCAAGTTTCTTTAAAAAAAAATCTGGTGTTAACATCACACGGCTTTCCTTATCCTATTAAACTGTACTAAGTTGGGTTTCTTATGTATGACAACCGCTGCATCGATCTTAATGAGAAGTATTTTTTTGATGGGGGGGGGGGGGGATTT
>NW_007381340.1:0-10634 GCF_000475195.1 Diaphorina citri | reverse complement strand
TTTTTTTGTTTTTTTTTTTTTTTTTTTTTTTTTTTTTTTTTTTTTTTTTTTTTAAGAGGTTTGACAGAGGGAACTTTAACTGCTATGGTCTTATCGTCCCGAAATCGAGGAGAGAAGGAAGACAGGATAGGAGAAAGCCAGCCGTTTCCGAGAACGAACATTATCCCATCAGGATAAAATCCGCCCCGGGCGGGAATCGAACCCGCGGCCTAGCGCTTACAAGGCAGACGCACTACCAACTAAGCTAACTAGGCTGGTGGGCCGTTTGTCTGATTTCGATGAAATTTGGCAAAAATGTTTTACACATAGAGGTTTGGTCAATACATTTTGAGCTCAATAGGCCTTTTTGGGGGGCTCGCAAGACCTTTTCTCCCGAGTTCTACAGTTCACTGAACCACATTAGTCGAGTATTGTGACACGCTGTTGTGACGAAATGCTCGCAGTGTATTGCACTCCGGGAAACCTGCTTTGTGAGGTCGGGTTTGTGTAAGTTTTCACTGCACCTCTGGGAAATACTGGGAATTCATGACCCAATCCGGTTTAAGATTAGTGTCTCAGTTAACCCGTTTTAAGATAAGTGTCTCAGTTAATCAGATTTAAGTGCACAAACACGTCAACTACATGTGTCTTGCACCAGGCATTGTAGATTGCACCAGGTCAAATTTCATTTATTCTTCGTCCTCTTCTTCTTCTACTCCTTCTTCTCTTTTCTTCCTCTTCTTCTTCTTCGCCTCCTTCTTCTCCTTCTTCTGTTTCTCCTTGTTTCCTCCTCCTTCTCTTTTCTTCTTCTTCCTCCTCTTCTACTTCTTCTTCTCCTTGTCTCCTTCTTCTTCTTCTTTTTCTCCCCTTCTTCTGCTTCTTCTTTCTCCTCCTTCTTTTTCCTCTCCTTTAATCCTCCCCCTCTTTTCTTCTTCTTCCTCTTCTACTGTCTTCTTCTTTCTCCTCGGGATGGCAGGATCTGGGAAAACATCATTTGTAAAGAAATTCTCATCATATTTGTATGACAAACAGGACAATCCCTATGTTATCAATTTAGATCCAGCCTGTCGAGATGTACCTTACTTGGTGAATGTTGGTGAGTTATCAATGTTATTATTGATGATTATTTAATGACCTCACAGACTTAATTTGGTATAGGTACCTAGTGTGTCCTTGAATGTCAATATGGAATTCATATTATGGATTCCCTTTACCTACAATATGGAATTCACATAATATGGAATCATTCCCTTTACCTTTTTGATTTTAGCTAATTTCATTAAAATGGGACCAAGATTATTTAATGACCTTACAGACTTCATTTGGTATAGGTACCTAGTGTGTCCTTGAATGTCAATATGGAATTCATATTATATACTCATTTCCTTTACCTTTTTGATTTTAGCTAATCTCATTAAAATGGGACCAAATAACCATTCCAGAGTTTGTTTCTGTGTAACAATCAAACAGTTGGGTAAAAAAAAAAATCTGGACCTGTATGTAGGCACAAATAAGTATGCAATCTTCAACAAATAGAATACAGAAAGGGAGAGAAATGTAATACATAACTTGAATTTATTATTGAATTATTTTAATTTCAGATATCAGAAATACTGTGAACTACAAAGAAGTTATGAAGCAGTATAAACTGGGCCCAAATGGTGGCATTGTCACTTCATTGAATCTTTTCTCCACCAAATTTTCCCAGCTGCTGGATATCCTGTCAAAAAACACATCCAACTTGTGTATATTAGACACCCCTGGGCAAATAGAAGTGTTTACCTGGTCAGCATCGAGCTGCTGGATATCCTGTCAAAAAACACATCCAACTTGTGTATATTAGACACCCCTGGGCAAATAGAAGTGTTTACCTGGTCAGCATCAGGACAAATCATCACTGAGGCCTTGGCAAGCATTTATCCAACTGTCCTCATCTTTGTTGTTGATATTGTTAGAAGTACAAATCCCGTTACCTTTATGTCCAACATGTTGTATGCTTGTAGTATTATGTACAAATATAAATTACCTATCATTGTGGTGCTGAATAAGGTATGTATGTCCTTTTGACAAGTATGTAGATAAGTTCCAACTGTTTTACCTAACACATGAGTAAATGGTGTGAAATGAGCTTATTAAAAGGGATAATGTCCAACATGTTGTATGCTTGTAGTATTATGTACAAATATAAATTACCTATCATTGTGGTGCTGAATAAGGTATGTATGTCCTTTTGATAAGTATGAAGATAAGTTCCAACTGTTTTACCTAACACATGAGTAAATGAAATGGTGTGAAATGAGCTTATTAAAAGGGATAATTTTGTTAAATACTTGTCACAAATATCATTCCCCAATAAATTAAGATAAATTTTGACTTTACTTGGACTCAAACCACAAACCTCCAGATCCAAAGTCCAATGCATTAGTCTTTTGATAAGTATGTAGATAAGTTCCAACTGTTTTACCTAACACATGAGTAAATGGTGTGAAATGAGCTTATTAAAAGGGATAATTTGTTAAATACTTGTCACAAATATCATTCCCCAATTATTACACCTAGATAAATTTTGACTTTACTTGGACTCAAACCACAAACCTCCAGATCCAAAGTCCAATGCATTAGCCACTGCACCACTGAGGTTGGGAAAATGAGCTTATTAAATTGCATCTTCTTCTTTGCCTTTTCCCAGTTCAGATGGGGTTGGCGTTTGTCGTCAGCCTCTCAATCAGCTTTAGAGTGATTGCTTTGAGGTCAACTGGTTTTGGCTAAAACAAAATTTTCCGAGTGGGATGCCCTTTGAACTCAAGGCATTAGCCACTGCACCACTGAGGTTGGGAAAATGAGCTTATTAAATTGCATCTTCTTCTTTGCCTTTTCCCAGTTCAGATGGGGTTGACGTTTGTCGTCAGCCTCTCAATCAGCTTTAGAGTGATTGCTTAGAGGCCAACTGGTTTTGGCCAAAACAAAATTTTCCGAGTGGGATGCCCTTTGCACTCAAGCTTTGCTATTGATATAGTGTGAGGAAATTTGGACTTGTCTACTCCCTGTTTATAGTCCCCTAGCTAGACGCTGATCTACTCTCTATTTATAGTCCCTCAGCCAGACTCGTCCCTCAGCCAGACTAGCTTATTAAATTGCATATTATAGTTAATTAATAACACCTTCTTCCAGATTGACATTGTGAATCACAAGTATGCCATAGAATGGATGCAAGATTTTGTCTACTCCCTGTTTATAGTCCCCTAGCTAGACGCTGATCTACTCTCTATTTATAGTCCCTCAGCCAGACTCGTCCCTCAGCCAGACTTGTCCCTCAGCCAGACTCGTCCCTCAGCCAGACTTGTCCCTCAGCCAGACTTGTCCCTCAGCCAGACTAGCTTATTAAATTGCATATTAAAGTTAATTAATAACACCGTCTTCCAGATTGACATTGTGAATCACAAGTATGCCATAGAATGGATGCAAGATTTCGAAGTATTCCAAGAAGCCCTGGAAGCCGATAGTTCATACATTTCCAATCTCACGAGGTCCATGTCTCTTGCTCTAGATGAGTTCTATTCAACACTCAAAGTTGTAGGGTTCTCCTCAGTAAGTGGGGAAGGAACAGAAGAATTGTTACAACTCATCAAGCTGGCTGGAGAAGATTATGAAAAGTGAGTACTTAAAGCCTGGTAGACTCACTATGGCACTATTATACTATGTTATTAACGCCAAACATGTGCCTCTAAACAGCCCTTAACAAATTCTTTTACTTGTCTTCATAATGGGGTAACACCCAAAAACTACAGGCAAAGTTACAAGTGACTCTGGTATACACAGACACACAGAACAAAATCCCCCTCTAAAATCAGTGGTTAAGTAACCACCGCCCGTGAAAGGTACTGGAGGTATGCAATATGTCTGCCCCTAGGGCACAGTAAAAAGGTGGTCATTAAACTAACCACTGCCCCTGAAATTCCATTTAAAGGCATTTTTCTGGCCTTCAAAGAGTTAATAGTAACACCAAACCAAACAAATTCTTTTACTTGTGTTGATAATGGGGTAACACCCGAAATGCGTACGTATTACTACGATTAAATTGAAAAACTAAAAGTCAAGTTTTTTTTTTTTTTTTTCTTTCAGGAACTACCGTGTTGAGTGGATTCGACCTTCGGGACGAGAAAGCCAAGTCGGAGCAACTCGAGAAGGCTCGCAAACTGAAATCCGTGCTCAAAGAAGAAGGCCTTGGGTCGGCCGTTGCCTCTGGTGACGGAAGTTGGGATCGGCCGGGAAGTGGCCGATATTTATTCTCAAGCATCCGGCTAATGAAAGCTCAGATGGATAGTGAGGGGGAGGAGACTCCGTTTAAACCAGCTGATAAAACAATGGTAAGTGTTTGAATGCACAAAAGGTGAGTTATCATTAGGTATTATTATTTCTTAGTTAATTAAATTTCGAATAAAAGTTCGATCATTCGCACGTAAATGTTAAAAGTGCCTAAAGGAAAAAAAAAAAAAAAAAAAAAAAATAGAAAGATACTGGTGTGCTTACACTATTAAATTTTCTCGAAAAATGTAAATTCTAAAAAAAAACTAGCCTAGTTAGCTTGCTTGGTAGAGCGTCGCCTTGTAACGCGTTTAGGCCGCGGGTTCGATGCCCGCCAGGGCGAATTTATCTGGACGGATAATGTGCGTTCTCGGAAGGCTGGCTGCTTTCTCATCTCCTGTCTTCCTTCTCTCTTCGATGTCGGGAGAGGAGACCTTAGCATTTAAAAGTTCCCTCTATAAAACCCCTTTTTTTTTTTTTTTTTTTTTTTTTCATATTCTTTTCTATTTCTTCCTAATCTAACAGAAGATGATGACCCCACGGAGAAAGAATCATTCATGAAGTTCCTCCAGCGACATAAGGAGAAAAATATTGAACAGAAAAATACCATGTCCAACCCTACCACCTCTGGTACAAGTGATCTAACCAGCCCTGGACCTTCAACCTCTTAATAATCGAGAATACTTTGTCCAACCCTACGGCTTGTGATGTAACCAGCCCTGGACTGGACTTTCAATCTTTTAATAATCGTAATCGAAAATAACTTCCTTTCTGCTTTTTTCCCCCTCTGGGACCGCAAAGTGTTTGATGGGCTAGGGGCATTTATTTTCCCATCAGCAATAAAAGATACATATTTGTGTAAAAAATAAGGTCAGAAACTGTTTTATTCTATTTTAAAGCTTAGTATTTAACGAGACAAAAGTACATTTTTATCTGTAGGTAAGTTTAAAACTATACAGAATAAATGCTTCACTTGAACATTACAGGTAGATACATACTAACATACATAGTGGTATTTTCGAAATAAATAAGGATGAATTTCATCACATACCTACCAACTACAATGTTCTTTTTTTCTCCTTGGAGACTTTACCTACGCAGGCCAAGCCTCTTTCACGACAGTAACATGTATGATCTGTTTCTGGTCTGCAGTGACTAGCACAGAAATAAAATGTGATTCTTTCATAATAATAAAAATGATAATAGTGCTTATTTATAACTGCTTGAATAAGATTAAAGAGTGCCTTTACTCTAGCAGTAGACTACCACTATTAATGTCAAATGCTCAAACAATGTTGAGTATAAAGCTCCATTTGGTAAATTTCCATACCTCCGCCGGGAGAGAATCTACGCCCTCTTGATTACCAGACAAGTGTCTTAGTCAAGACACCACTACACCAATATGATTCTTCTCCCAATCTCATGCTACCTAAGACTTCTTCTTAGCCTTTTCCTACTTAAATAAGAACGGCATTCTTGTCGGTCCCTTATGCTACCTAAAACTATTGGAATCATATTCAATTTCTAGGGGTTCACTCCTGTCTTGCCTATGCTGACTAGATTGTGTCAAGTGCCTTGATTCTTCACTCAAATATTCTTAGCCAAAACACGTTTTGAGGTCCCTAGAGCCTAAATCCAAAGTTTCAGCCATTGGTCCGTGTGTGTGTCTGTCCTTCTGTCTGTAAACAAAATATTTCGAGAACGGTAAGAGCTAGAGACTTGAAATTTGACATCCAGCTGTCAAATGAGACAAGGATGTGACACAAAACTTTTGTTTAAGATCGGTGCAACGCTTGGCAGCATTTCGTCCGCTTTTTGGTGGTTTTCGGTGTAGTTCAATAATATCTCGGGAAGGGTATGAGCTAGAGACTTGAAATTTGGTATGTAGTCCACAAATATGTGACAAGAATGCAACACAAAACGTTTGGTTAAGATAGGTGCTGCGGTTGACGGTATTTTGACCGTTTTTTGGCGGTTTTCAACCGCTTTTGGTAGTTTTCAGCTATACTGACTAAACGGTTAGAGATATTGTAAAAGTTACAATAGAAAAACAGCCAAATAAGGCACCATTTAATAGGATAAGGAAAGTTGTGTGATGTTCACACCAGATTTTTTACAACAATCTTTCCATGTTCCACTAAGTACATGTAGGTAGTACTTTTCAGGAACATTAATTGCTATTATAGGTATTTCTTAATATCTTCCCTTATGTAGAAGTTTATCCATGTTTTGAAGAATGAACTAATCTCCAGATTTACCAAATCCCCTTATAGTAGAAACCAACCACAGTAATGATACTTACCATTGACAGATTTAATGTTAAGCAACTTCTGAGACACGGTTTTGGCTATCTGCATCAAATCTTCTGCTTCGACACCAGACAGAAGCTCTGTCAGTGCAGATTTCTCATCATCTGTAAGGACCATATCTCATTGGGGCAATGTAGAGAAACACTAAGTGAGTAAATAACAGTATTTACCTAGATACACTATTAGAATCAAGAAAAACTGCTCTTTTGAGTTCTTTTAACCCTTTTTCTATGTCACTTTCCTTGCAAATCCCAACATACAAAATTTCCATTTCAAAAAACAAGAAAAATTTCAATTTATTTTTTTTAAAATTTCGCGGTTTCTTGAAAGATAAGAACGTTCAAAAAACTTTCGCTGCGTGTCGGCAATACAATCCGGCAGCTCCGGTAATTTGAAATAAATCCAGTGCCGGGGCGTAAAATCTGTTCTGGTAAAAAAGGATAGGTCCTTTTGTCATTTTATCCGTTCAGGATGAAATCCGCTATTATACTCGAATGTTGCTTAGATTTATTTATTTAAAACTTTACGTATTTCTGAACCTGGTATTATATTTGAGCTCAGACTGTTACCCCTTTTCCTTTGGATGGCCTGGGACAATCGACTTTGCAAAAGATATCCTAGTTATCTACATAAAATACACAATGTAATGTTTATGATAGGCACAATAAATGTGAATTTATTAGTTTCATACGAACATATAAGTCTTTATTAGAAAAATAATATACAATTCCTTGCAAATCCCAACATACAAAATTTCCATTTCAAAAAACAAGAAAAATTTCAATTTATTTTTTTAAAATTTCGCGGTTTCTTGAAAGATAAGAACGTTCAAAAAACTTTCGCTGCGTGTCGGTAATACAATCCGGCAGCTCCGGTAATTTGAAATAAATCCAGTGCCGGGGCGTAAAATCTGTTCTGGTAAAAAAGGATACGTCCTTTTGTCATTTTATCCGTTCAGGATGAAATCCGCTATTATACTCGAATGTTCCTTAGATTTATTTCTTTAAAACAATACGTATTTCTGAACCTGGTATTATAAAAGGATACGTCCTTTTGTCATTTTATCCGTTCAGGATGAAATCCGCTATTATACTCGAATGTTCCTTAGATTTATTTCTTTAAAACTTTACGTATTTCTGAACCTGGAATGAAATTTGAGCTCAGACTGTTGCCCCTTTTCCTTTGGATGGCCTGGGACAATCGACTTTGCAAAAGATATCCTAGTTGTCTACATAAAATACACAATGTAATGTTTATGATAGGCACAATAAATGTGAATTTATTAGTTTCATACGAACATATAGGTCTTTATTAGAAAAATAATATACAGGATGGCCTGGGACAATCGACTTTGCAAAAGATATCCTAGTTGTCTACATAAAATACACAATGTAATGTTTATGATAGGCACAATAAAAAAATGTGAATTTATTAGTTTCATACGAACATATAGGTTTAGAAAAATAATATACAATACAAACTTATTATAGGTACATACTTAAAATTAAATATTTCTACTTATTATCGTAGCTGGGTAGGTAGGTATATCGTGTATCACAAAATTTTAAAAGCGAAACGTATAAGGGGTAATCTAATTATCTAATAAACAAGTTAAGTACATAAAAGGTGTGCCCACACATAGTAGATCGGCCGTCGATCGATGTCGATCCACGTCGATTCACAATAAAATCACATCGATCGACGGCCATCGACTATGTGTGGACACACCTTGATAACAATATTATTATGCAACTAGGCACAAAGCAACACCTAATGAAATTCAGAACAAAGATTCCAGGAAGGTAATAGGTAGGTTATAAGGACATGAAAAAAAAAAAAAATCAAGACATTCAAATGTCCCGCCGCTTTAGGGTGCACTCAGCCCAAGCCCGTTTCAGGATTTTATTAAGGAGAGGAGGGGGCGAGAGTCAAACATCAATGTACGGGGGAGCGGATGCTCCAAGTTTTCGAAGTCTGGCCTACGATAAATTAGAAACTGAAGCTTGAGGGTGGGGGCCGGGCTCCCATCTAAATACGGCCCTGACTCAGCTTGAAAATGAAACAGAGCGGCGTAAAGTCATAATCGGTCTCCGACTAGCAAAACATAAAACACGTCACCATTCTAGCATCATTTTCATTTCCCGCCGCCACCGTCCAGCAGAATATTCAAATCGGCCACGACGCGGCTCATAGCGGGTCGGAACCGCTCGTCGCTCTTATCGAAGATGGCGTCCAGGAACGGTCGATTTTGAAAATTTGGACCGATTGCAATACTTTCTCATTACCTTGTATAGGTTCCCTATACGTAAGGGTAATAGAAAGTAAAAAAAGATCGTTATTATTCGTAAACGGAGATTGCCGAAAAGGGAGTTTTGGGGGTTGGGACT
Organism: Diaphorina citri; assembly: GCF_000475195.1. Classification (NCBI taxonomy): domain Eukaryota; kingdom Metazoa; phylum Arthropoda; class Insecta; order Hemiptera; family Psyllidae; genus Diaphorina; species Diaphorina citri. Next base: position 1,654 of record NW_007381340.1, on the reverse strand, counting down.
GGGACTGGCTATTTTGAGTAGGGACTGTTTAAGTCATTCAGTCTTTGTGTGGGATTCAAGTCTTTTAATTCAGTCAGTCAGTCTTTACACATCTCTACACTGAGTTTCATTTCGAGAGATTCGGTGTTCACAGTTCACATACCGCACTTCGGTATTTTACGTTTTGCCATGTACCTACCTAATGGCCGCGGGTCCACAAAGTGAGTTTAAAGCTCAAACACTTTAAACGCCGTTTAAGTTAAGCAATCTAATTAACTGAAATTTTCTAAATCAACCTGCAATCAGGATTGCTTAGTCCAAAATTGGTTATTTCAATTGCATGTCAGGAGTACGCTGCCGCCGTATGGGCTTTCTTGCAATAGCATAATAGCATATAGTCCAAACGATTACAACTCTTCTTCTACTTTTAATACTTCGTCTTTCCCCTTACAGACGGGGTCGGCGTTTTTCATCAGCCTCTCAATCAGCCCTAGCTAGGGTGATTGCTTTGGGCTGATATTTGGTTTTGGCTAAAAATTTTACGAGTGGATGCCCTTCGCACTCAACCTTTGCTATTTCTTTAACAAGGAAAATTCAGGCTAGTAAGTATACTCCCTCTGTTTAAAGTCCACCGGCCAGACTAAGCTGGTCTAGTCCCTGTTTAACGTCCCCCAGCCAAACGATTACAACTAACATGGTCTAATCTGCTGAGGAAAGTAGAAAACTCTACAGTGTGTTCCACTGGCTCCTGTCAAAATAAACCTACATCCTTTCCATTTCCACTCTAGTGGCGGAAACTCACGTAAGTTTTGATGACCCGATACAGATTGTCCAGAAGTCGACCCGACCGGTCGTCGATGTACATCTTCACCATGGACTTGTTGGACATTTTGCTCGCCAACTTCTTCTGCACCCGCATGGCGAGGTCGTTGGTTTTGAACCGATCCGTGTCCGGCGAGGAAGACATGGCTGAAATCAAGAGAAGTAAAAAAAAATGCACATGAGATTCAAAAGATGCTCAAATTAAGGTAAGGTAAAGTGATGGCAGTGTGGCTGTCCTGAACGAAATTACCTAGAATCTTATGGAAAAACTTTGAACTACATCTTTCGGAGTTACGTGACGTGACGATAGTGTGTTTCTACCTTAAAAGGTCCTATCGACGCGTTTTATGCACCGTTTTCCGCTGAGTTGTTTAGAAGAGGACATAGTGGCCCCTATCTTATATTATAAGAACAATAATCCTATAAACCCTGACCATATTGACCGACAGGTTAAAAATGAGACAGTTTTTATAATGACCCTTCTAACACTTGTCTGGCCCCCTTAGCCCCCTATTATTTATGAAATGTTCTCTTATTATGGCTAATGTACCCTAATGATTATTGATTACCTTATGATTCGTGGCATTATGGGTTATGGGCAATGCAGCCAGGGACATTGTGAATTACTAATACAGCATACATGCACCGTTTTAGGATATGCTATCACGTCTTCAGGTTTATGATGTGTATAAATTACCACCTATCTCTTTTTTCAACCAGTTGAGCCATGTGAGGGGAGTAGAGGACCTACAGCTTTGATTTGACGAGAGCTTTATTGCTTGTGATAAATCACATCAAGATCAAGATCAAACCAAGAAACCGCAGTTGCCTCACGGATATTGAAGAATAGTTA
>NW_007381339.1:7149-14200 GCF_000475195.1 Diaphorina citri | reverse complement strand
GCACTAAAAACTGACCATCGAAATTTTGACCCGATTACATTACTTTCCTTCCTATAGGATAAGGAAAGTAAAAAATAGAACACATCTACCTTTTTTGCTCTTAAGTTTTTTTTTGCATTTTTCCTCACTTTTTTCCGTTTTATAATATAGCTATGTACTTATGTATATTTTGAGAGTATAAAGGGAGAGGGGTGGGGGAGGGTTAGAGGGGATGCAAGCGGATCGATGGATGGAAAACTCGAGAACCGCTTGTAATTCGGAAAAATCCGAAAACACGTATTTCTTTATTTTCAAGGGAATAAACCTATTTTTAGGGGATATAGACATAGTTATTCCGAGATAAGAGAGAACATAGAGAGAGAAGGAGAAAGAGAGGTTCCGTTTTATAATATAGCTATGTACTTATGTATATTTTGAGAGTATAAAGGGAGAGGGGTGGGGGAGGGTTAGAGGGGATGCAAGCGTATCGATGGATGGAAAACTCGAGAACCGCTTGTAATTCGGAGAAATCCGAAAACACGTATTTCTTTATTTTCAAGGGAAACCTATTTTTAGGGGATATAGACATATAGTTATTCCGAGATAAGAGAGAACATAGAGAGAGAAGGAGAAAGAGAGAAAGAGAGGAAGAGAGTGAGAGAGAGAGAAAGAGAGAGAGACAGAGAGAGAGAGAGAGACAGAGAAAAGGGATAGAAGATAAAAAGGAAGGGGAGAAAGAGAGATAGAGAAAGAAACAGACAGAGAAGTAAGTACAATAATAATAATTATGAAATTCAGTGAAAATGAAGTTCTGTTTTTCTTCTCTCTCTCTCTTTCAATTCCCTGTCTTTCTCACACACATCACGCTCAGAGAGAGAGAGAGAGAGAGAGAGAAAAAAAAATGGCACTTTGTTGAATTGGAAGAATGAACAGAGACAGAAAATCAAGAGAGAGGGAGAGAGAGAGAGAGAGAGAGAGAGAGAGAGAGAGACAGAGAAAAGGGATAGAAGACAAAAAGGAAGGGGAGAAAGAGAGATAGAGAAAGAAACAGACAGAGAAGTAGGTAGGTACAATAATAATAATTATGAAATTCAGTGAAAATTAAGTTCTGTTTTTCTTCTCTCTCTCTTTCAATTTCCTGTCTTTCTCACACACATCACGCTCAGAGAGAGAGAGAGAGAGAGAGAAAAAAAATGGCACTTTGTTGAATTGGAAGAATGAACAGAGACAGAAAATAAAGAGAGAGAGAGAGAGAGAGAGAGAGAGAGAGAGAGAGAGAGAGAGAGAGAGAGGAGAGAGAAAGCAAGCTAAAAAGGTAGAAAGGTATTGAAATGAAAAAGAACAATATATCAAGCGGCTAAATAGAGAAGGAGAGAGAGAGATGAGTGTATTATTATTCCTCTAGTAATTTGATGCACATCGGACTATAAGCATTCAATACTCAAGTGACCACCATTGTTATCTACAATATGTACGAACGAATACCTAAAGTTAGACTGCTTTATGCTAAATATATAATATGTCATATTGTGTACATTGTGCGTGATTGGTATCTGGATGGGTGAAATCTATAATGTTCTAGTTTGGACCTTGGACTTGGATGAGGGAGATAAAGACCTTTTTCTAAGCACAGCTAGGTTTCTACATTCCTAAGATCATATTAGATAGATAGGTTAGTAATGTTGTAGGTATACCTACCTACAAATTAACAATCCTGTATGAACAATATGATGTTTCTACAGGAGAAATCTCGGACACAGATAAGTAAGTAAGTACTGGTGTATCCAAATTTCAACAATAGACAAACATTGAGGTGCCCCCTCATATTATAGAAACTATTGAAAAGAAAAGAAAAAAAATATGGCAAAGCTATGTGCTGATCCTTACAGGGTTTTCTCTCTCTCTCTCTCTCTCTTCCACTCACCACTTTCCCCCCTGTATTTTTTTCCTCTCTCGCTTTCTCTCATCTGTTTCATATGTTTTTTAATTTGTCCTAACATTTGCCAGACTTCCCTCCTCCCCCTCTTCTTCACCACGAAAATCCTTTGGCTCTTTCCTTCTCCTCTCCTCTCCTGTCATTTCATTTCCCCTCCTCTCTTCCGTTTGGTTTTTCTCTCCCTGAGATGAAAAATTCATATTTCATTTTGTCGCCTGAGCGTTTTTTCTTTCCAATGGTAAACTATGAGACAGTAGATATAGAATCTATACTATTATAGAATATAGATAAAAGGGTGATTAGGATTAGGGTTTTGAATGGATTGAAGATTGAACCAAAGCTGGTTAGACGCTGTTTCTCTCTCTCCTCAAATCAAGAGCTTGAAAACTGAACTAAAGTATTTTGCATTCTGTAAGAGAAACGGCGGGCTTGGACAATCACAATACACGGAATTTCTCCACCTGTGATATCTACTTTTGGAATTTTCTTAATCTAAAACGAAGGCCATAACAGTTTCTAACGCACAGAGAGACCTACCCGTCCATTACCCCGGGAGGTAATCTTCTTTTTGTCCACACACACACAGACATTCACATTTATTTCTCATCCTCTCTCCTCTGAACTGAAATCAACTTGAGACTTCAAAGCCATTCCAAGAGCTTTATACAAAGTGAACATCTTATTCCAAATGGTGGTACTCCCATTACACACACAACATATAGCAATATACCCCGGGGAGAACACAGCCAAAGTTAATTTCATTCCATACCATTAACTTATTCAACGTAGAGGGAGAAGAAAAAAGAAACAATTGAGAATAGATGAGGAGAGGAAGAAAGAGAGAAAAAGAAAGCAAAAGAGAGACAGAAAGAAGCATAGAAAGAAAGAGGAAAAGAAAGATTAGGAGGAAGAGAGAGAGAGAGAGACATGAGAGTCCCATTGAGATAGTCAGGGCTCTTATCTCTCTTTCTCTCTTCTTAGCATTTTCTCGTCTAGAAAGAGAAACATGAAGCTGGAAGAAAGAAAAGTACTAATGATGAGTGTAATAATTTTTAATTAAAAAATAAAGAAAGAGGAGAGAATAAAAAGAAAAGAAAACTTTTTCCACCAGCGAGAAGAGAAGAAAAGTTTGAGAAATTACACATATGACAGGGACGGATTGTTATTTTCCAGTCATGTATTCAGTTAGTTGTCTATAGAATTTTGAATTCCGGAAGTTCTAGAATCTGGATGAAAAAGGAAAAGCTGGAGATTTTCATTCCCTTGTTAATCCTTACTTGATTTAGTACCTCAACAAATTTATTTGAATTATAAACTAAAAGTACCTACACGTGTAGTGTTAATCCTTACTTGATTTAGTACCTCAACAAATTTATTTGAATTATAAACTAAAAGTACCTACATAACGTGTAGAAGTCTACCTAGGTACAAACGAGTGTTAATCCTTACTTGATTTAGTACCTCAACAAATTTATTTGAATTATAAACTAAAAGTACCTACATAACGTGTAGAAGTCTACCTAGCTACCTAGGTACAAACGATACTATACATTTTTTCTTCGATTAACCCTTGAATGCCAACAACATAAAAGTAAGAGTTACTTTAAACCTGCAATACAATACTATTGTTATAATAAAAGTCTTGTCGAGAGAAAGAGAGAGAGAGTTGCGAGAAAAGTCAACTGAAATGAAAATCAAAACTTACACTATACATTTTTTCTTCGATTAACCCTTGAATGCCAACAACATAAAAGTAAGATTTACTTTAAACCTGCAATACAATACTATTGTTATAATAAAAGTCTTGTCGAGAGAAAGAGAGAGAGAGAGAGAGAGTTGCGAGAAAAGTCAACTGAAATGAAAAAGCAAAACTTACTTGCATGAAATTTATATTAACTCACCGAACACAATATAAATAAAATCGCACTGCCTGCTCGGGAGGGGGGCTTCGCCCCCTCCACCCCCCGGGGACTTCGCCTGTTCGCTACGCGAAGTTGCGTATACGGTCGCGCTGCGCGCTAGCGGGGCTTCGCGGGGTTGTGCATTGGGTCGCGCTTCGCGCTCCCTTGTTTACGGTCGCGCTGCGCGCTCCGGGGGGCTTCGCGGGGTTGTGAATGGGTCGTGCTTCGCGCTCCCTTGTTTACGGTCGCGCTGCGCGCTCCCGGGGGCTTCGCGGGATGAGCATGAGGTCGCGCTTCGCGCTCCCGGGGCTTCGCCCCTGAGGCCTTATGTCGTCCCTGAGTTTTATCTCGAAGAAATGAAAACTAAAAGCGAAAGAAGCCAGCCTAGTTAGCTTAGTTGGTAGTGCGTCTGCCTTGTAAGCGCTAGGCCGCGGGTTCGATTCCCGCCCGGGGCGGATTTTATCCTGATGGGATAATGTTCGTTCTCGGAACGGCTGGCTTTCTCCTATCCTGTCTTCCTTCTCTCTCCGATTTCGGGACGATAAGACCCTAGAGTTACAGTTCCCTCTGTCAAACCTCTTAAAAAAAAAAAAAAAAAAAAAAACTCTACCGAGATAATCGGAAACTTTCAGACCTAGGTGAGAATGTGAGAGAGAACTGTAAGGAAATGTGCACAATACAAAGTGTTAGCTAATCTAGCTTTCCAAGCAAAGCTTTGTCCTGGATTTTCAGCATTGTTTGAATTGTTGTTTCAACATCAAAGACAATCTTGGCAACAATTTCCTGCCGTCGCAGTCGGTGAAATTAAACAGTGTTGCCATCCAATGTTGCCAACTCACTTCCGGGGGACCTGAACGTCCAAATCAAGAGGAGGAGGAGGTTGTGGAATTTTGGGTTGTAGTAGGAGGTAGAAGATAATGGAATTTGGGGATACAAATATTCACCTTACAAAAAGTTGGGAGGTATCAGCTATTTTAACTCCATCCCTAAATTCAATAAGCTTTGATAATGGGGGGAGCATGGCATTCGATTGATGTGAGGAATTTTAGGTAACTTTGAAATCTGCCGAAATACCGACCTATTTTCAATACAAATACGGTACCTAGGTTTCAGATCGTGCTTAAAGCTAGGTTACTGCAATGATAGTTAGGCGGTTCTGTGTTTCAAATTTCGGTTCAGAATTTTTGGCAGTAGAAATCAGCAGAGGCAGCAGCAGAAAAAAAAAAAAAAAAAAAAAAAATTATCTTCCAAGAGCGACAAGCAGCTCACCCGGCGGCAGTCCATCCGGTATAGGGGGGGGCCTACCGCCGGGAAGGCAGAAGGAGTGGTGCAGGCGTCATTAGCGGGGGCGAGAGAGCGGGAGAGGTCAACACCAATACTCGGGGGAGGAGTGGAGGGGCCGCACAGCACAGATAGCCTATTTTATAATGCATAGCGAGCAAGTTTTTTTTGCATTTCCCTGGAGTCTAACCCCGCTTCACTCCAGTCCCGTCAGATACCGCTACACAATAACCATCGTGTCCATCCAAACGAGTCGGACACAGGTCTCTACCGCCCCTGTAACGCTCGCCGGGGCTCTTCCCTACACGGGCAAAGGGGCCCGAGAATATTTTTCTTTTTAAAGTAAACGCGTTTTCACCACCCAGCATCTCCTACACGTCTTCTTATATGAGCCCAAATATTGGATCACTACCATTTAAAACCCACGCACCTATAGCCTACCCTCGACACAAGCTCGGTTCAGTTATGTCTAAATACCTCCCGCACAATAACCAATATATCATCCGGGTAGCGGTAACGCTAGCGCGCGCGCTTGCTGTTTCAGGGAAACCGTGCAGGTGTAAACGAGACAGTTGCATTTTGTGACAATAAGGATTCACCACCAAATAGGTGTACGCGAGTATTTGCGAATAGGAAGACGTCGTATAATGCCTTGTTGAAAACCGCTTTACCTCTTGCAAAAAGCAAAGAATCTCTTACCGCCGTGTCAGTTAACAACCCCGCACAGCGTTGCGACACCCTCACCGGCTTCCGGGGTCTGTTAACTGACAAGGGCGTAGATTTTTCTTGGTGAACACATAAAGGCGTTTTCAACGAGCATTATATACGGGTCTTCTTATTGTCAAATTTGGTAACCTATTGGTGAATCCTTGCACACGATGCAACTGTCTGCTGTCTACACTTGCATGGTTCCCCTAAACAGCAACGGGGCTAGTTACACGGCTACCCGGGATGAATATGGGTTACATTGTGCGGAGGTATTTATCGCAAATAACTGTGACCTGAGCTTGGGTGGTTGGAGTGTGTAGGCTATAGGTGGCGTGGGTTTTTAATGTCAGTGCTCCAATAGTTGATGTTATTAAGGTCTATAAAGAGTTGGCCGTGGCTCACCGGTGTTTCCTCCTGTTTACAACCTGTGGCGACGTGCGATATTAGGTATAAGATGTCATCGTGGCGAAAAAGGTTCCCCCGGTGGAGAATCAGGGAATGTTGACCCCCGAGGGACTGTTTACTCACGGAGGGAAAAACCTCACCCCCCCGTGGGAACCTCACACCAACGTGGCAATGTTTCCTACTATATGCCAAAGCTGACTGGGCTGCGAGGAGTAAGGTAGAAAGGTAACAAAGTCCATTAAATAATGATTGGTTCAGGTCTCACCACACACAAAATTTTATTATTCTTTATAGCCACATGGGAGGAGAAGAAGAGGAGGGTCCTGATGGAACGGATTAAAAAAATAACCTGGACCTTGCCTACAGTATATATTTTTTGTACTAAAAAAGGTAATAAAAATAACAATAATCTAAAAAAATGAAGGGTAAAAATAAGTTACCGGACTCTACAGGGACCCCTCATTATTCTTTCCATATTTAATAGCCTTTAATGTGGGGTGCAGGGACTATTACCCCCTCCTTTCAAAAAAAATCCTTAATCCCAATTAAAAAAAAATTACACAGGAGACATGTTCGCAACAGAGGAGAACTAATGTATTATCCATGAAATTATTAATTTAACTTTTTTTTCTCTTCTTGTGGTCTTTTTTTTTTCTTTTTTTAGTTACCTTCAGTTTGTCGGTCCAGAAGACCGTGCCTGTTTCAGGACTTCAACGACCATACTATCCATGGATAAATATTCTTCTTTGGTATGTAAATTAGAATTATATTCTTTTTTTTTTTTTTTTTATTTATGTGAGTGGTTTTAAGGATTCCTTCATCCATACTTGGAAAAAACGCC
>NW_007381339.1:0-4967 GCF_000475195.1 Diaphorina citri | reverse complement strand
AACGTTAATTAGATGAAATTGGGAACATCAGGAGAAATAATAAGGTAAGGATAATGTCGAGGCAACGGTACATTAAACACAACATAATAAGAAGATAATGAAAACGCACCGCTGGCCACCTGCGTAAGGTAATGATCTTCGTTTCCGGATGCGGTTATAGCTTTAAAGAATAAAAAACCAAAAAAAAAAAAAAAAAAAAAAAAAAAAAAAAAAAAAAAAAAAATGAATTAACGTACATATGCTAATGAAGACTCTAAGAAGTAAGACAAACACTCCTTGCAAAACGTAATGTAATACTAGAACTTAGAGTCCCTGAGCCAACCGATCTCTCATATAACGATTACAAGAGATCACCGATCTCGACCTACAACAAACAACATCAAATCGCATACAAAAACTCAGAGAACTGCGAAAGTCTACAACATTTTCTGGACGATGAATTCTTCTTTACAGTAAATATCGAAATTTTAGGAAATACATTGCCTATTTGCTACAGCAGTTTAATATTATTCATAATGGTACATTAGAAAAGTACGCTAAACCTTAAGGTCCAAACCCACTCGAAATTTCCAAGGAGAAAAATTTAATCTTAGGAGGGAAGAGTTAAGTTTATTGATCATGTCCCGCTAACATTGGGTACTTTGTTTGATAGACGACGCTCACTCTAACCTTATCTAGACCCGAGTTATCATTAAGGAATACAATGGCACCGAATTTGATGCATTAAACTGCTGATATTAGACCTATTTCAGGATTTTTGATCTTTTGATTATCTCTTTTTTGGGGATATTATTTCTCGTAAATCACCGGCGACACATTGTTTTTTTATCGCCGATAGGTAATTAAATATAATTAAATCTCTTAGATTCAAACAGATAACGGACCCTCTCAGGGAACCAAAGCTATTAAAAGGCTCTCGAGGGCTCGGAAATCAGATCAGATTTGATTACACTTACGTACTAGTAACATCGTCTTGATTGTACTTATTTATATTTTGTGACTTGTCCTTTTGCTCGTAAAAACAAGAGTTGCCAAGTTTCGTCTTATTCATTTATTAAAATTGGTGTTTCTTAAATAACAACTCCGTTATTCGACTCATTTTATTTATTTTTCGATTCCAAAACTCAAAAACTTTTCTAAGCGCCTTGACAACCTCGGCCACGTCTTCGGGTGAGGTAGGAGCGGGGAGAAAATAGCAGTATTATTATCTTTCAAGCGACCAACGAGAACAAAAATGCAACTGAACGATTCAACATTCAAAAACCATGCTTCACATTCACACATTCAAAAGAGTATCTCCAGCGATAGGGAGCATCATAGTCAGTACACGCTCTTTGTTCTAAGTGCGTCCTACATTCTCACTATTAAACACGGCATCCAATTCCATACCGAAAAATAGATGTGGTTGGGCAGTAATTAACCTTTCATACTATGTGGCGGTGTAAGGTGCCCATGCAGTTAGTGTTGCTACTGGTATTCTTATGGCCCGGACCGCAGTGGGAGTTTTTATCCCTTTCAGATTGTTTCAGGTCTGACTAGGGATAGGAAATGCAATTGAGGGGATTGTTGAAGGGATGCTTTCTACAATTTTAAGTGATAATAGTTTTTATTCCTAATACAAAATACCATTAATATGTAAAGTCAATATTTAAGGGTACTTTGAAGTGAAATTTCGGTGTATGGCCGCCATACACGCCTGGATTTATGGACCGCTACGCCACTGAAGCCTACATCACCTAATATGAAGAACACTTTGACACTCTCTCTCGCATTTGAACATTTCCATTCATACTCCTCTTCCAATTTTGAAAACTGCATTCCAAAAAAAAAAAAAAAAAACTCGCGGAAGGGAGAAGCAAAGAATGAAAAACTCAAGAGAAAATATAGAAAAATAGAGAGAGAGACAAAGAGGAGAGAGGAGAGAGAGAGAGAAAGAGAGAGGAGCAGGAGGAGGAGGAGGAGGGAGGAGGAGGAGGAGGAGGAGGAGGAGGAGGAGGAGGAGAGGAAATTTAAATAAGTTTTTCTTTTTTTTTTTCGGACAGGGAATATATGGGAAATTCTTTGTTATCCCTGTCCTTCGTCACTTTCAATGGCTCCCTCTCCCTCTCTCTTTCTCTGTTACTCTTTTCCAAATCCTATCTCTCTTTCTCTCTCTTACACTTTATTCATCACCTCGTTTTTCATTATCTCCTCTCTCTCTCTCTCTCTCTCAATAATATTGTTTTCACCCCCATTTTATTATTTCCTCCTAGTTTGGTTCTCTCACATATTTCTCCTTTCTCTATCACTTCCATATTCTTTTATTCCGACTTATTCTTCTTTCTATTTCTCTCTCGTTTTCCCAAGTACCTAATCATGTAAATTTTTATGTTTTCTCTCCTCTTGATTCCCGTATGCTATTGACACAAGGGTAAGGGTGTGAGTGAATAAATTGTTATAGCTAACTTCTCGCTTTCCTTTACTTCTTTTATATTTTTTCTCGCTGATGGTATTTCTTCGAGAGTTTGCTTTCCAGTTACCAGTGCCTGTGGCATAATAAAAAATATGAAATGCCAAAAATGAGGCAATCCTAATTCCAAACCATGGATAACATGGATCGTATGCTATTGACACAAGGGTAAGGGTGTGAGTGAATAAATTGTTATAGCTAACTTCTCGCTTTCCTTTACTTCTTTTATATTTTTTATCGCTGATGGTATTTCTTCAAGAGTTTGCTTTCCAGTTACCAGTGCCTGTGGCGAAATAAAAAATATGAAATGCCAAAAATGAGGCAATCCTAATTCCAAACCATGGATAACATGGATTACATTACCTACGTCTATCATCCTACCAATCAGCATTATCAGGTCAACTATAGGTATGTAGGTAAAGCTACTATTTAGGCTTTAGAGTAGGTACTAAGTCGCTGAATAGTTTACTATAGTAGTCTGAAATAAACAATACAGAATGCAGTTGATATTGTTGATAAGTAACTTCACAAAACTATGTACATACATATGTACAATAGCATAGATATAGAGATACAACCTACAATGGAAACAGAAGTCTGAACTTAACAATTTACAATAATCAAGCACGATGCACATTACAGTTATAAATGAAGACAATAGAAGTGAAACAGAGAGAGGAAATACAGAAAGCTATGGGAGGGAGAGAGATAGACAACAAAAAATAGACGAAGAGAAAGAGACGAAATGGGTAGACAGTTGAAATACAGAGGAGTACCCAAATCAGCCAGAATAGTCAATAGGCAGCAAGGTGTTTAACGTTTACGGAAATATCTCTAATAGTATTAGAGGTACTATTCTGACAAACAAACCCGTGTATTGTATTATAAGTATAAGTACCTACTTGAATTCTCTTCTGTTTCATTGTGTACGTAATTCTGTTTGTAATGATTTTGATATCTTTGTATCGTCATCTCTCTCCCTCTCTCTCTCCCTCCTACTTCCTATTATTTTGTCTATCTCTGAGTGTATCTCATTATCTCTCTCTCTCTCTCTTCTCATCCTTGTCCATTAGTTGTCACCATCAGAATATTTATCACACCCTTATACATACTCTGGAGAGAGATAGACAACAAAAAATAGACGAAGAGAAAGAGACGAAATGGGTAGACAGTTGAAATACAGAGGAGTAAGAGAGAGAGAGAGAGAGATAATAAGAAATTTAGATCGGGAGAGGGAAGGAGGGAGAAAAATAAAAGAAAAAGATAAAGAAGATATTAGGAAGAAGAATTTAGATCGGGAGAGGGAAGGAGGGAGAAAAATAAAAGAAAAAGATAAAGAAGATATTAGGAAGAAGGAGAGAGAGAGAGAGAGAGAGCGGTTCTAATGTTGTAATAAAAATTTATAAATTTCAGTTCTATGTTGTTATACTGTGGGGGTCATCCAGTTACCCCCTGTATCTGCCCTTCCCCTTCCACCATATAAACAGAATTCCAAGGGGAGAGAGGGGAGGGGAGGGAGGGGGGGAGAGACTAAATTATATTTCCACTACATTGAATTGTTTTCCCCGGAAAACTTTTTACCCTAAAATATACCGGGTGTCATGTTAAACGAGAAAATTCTCAATTTATAAAAATAATAATAACTGCATGGGATGAAAAAATAAAAACAAATTAATGTACCCAACCATTATGCAAAAATGTATCCATTATGGATGGATTTCAAAACCCTCTTAGAATGAACTTCCTCCGTTTCTTGTGCTTTGGAAGGAATTCTCTATGTTTGGATATTATCATTACTCATTAGTAGGTAAATATTATAGGTTTAGGTATTTATTACTAACAAGCAGGCTCCGCCCGCTTGTGCGTGACTGACCATTATGCAAAAATGTATCCATTATGGATGGATTTCAAAACCCTCTTAGAATGAACTTCCTCCGTTTCTTGTGCTTTGGAAGGAATCCTCTATGTTTGGATATTATCATTACTCATTAGTAGGTAGGTAAATATTATAGGTTTAGGTATTTATTACTAACAAGCAGGCTCCGCCCGCTTGCGCGTGACTGAGGCATGGCCGTATGCATAAAGGCATGGCCGTAGGTGACCATAACGTACCGTACTGTACCGTTTTACCTGACCATACTATTTTGGCACCATATGATACTTTTATTCCGTTTCGTCCCTAATTTGGGCACCACTGCGAGTTTTGAAAAATCCGTTCTTAGGATACCTTTACTTACTAAAAGGCAAGACAAATATCTTACTTACAAACTTCATGTAAATAGATAGACCCACCCGTTTTGGCCATGGGTCGATTTTTAGTAGTTTTTTGGTCATAGTTTGGAAACCACTGCCATATGATACTTTTATTCCGTTTCGTCCCTAATTTGGGCACCACTGCGAGTTTTGAAAAATCCGTTCTTAGGATACCTTTACTTACTATAAGGCAAGACAAATATCTTACTTACAAACTTCATGTAAATAGATAGACCCACCCGTTTTGGCCATGGGTCGATTTTTA
>NW_007381338.1:0-14097 GCF_000475195.1 Diaphorina citri | reverse complement strand
ATCAGCGTACCTAGTACTTTGATCTGGAGTAATATGATAGTCAAGAATCGAGAATCGACCTGTGAACTGTAAGTCTCTCTTATGGTTCATTATGTTGATCGTGGTGAGTATATGAACGGGTGACCGTTTGAGACATCGCACAATCTAGTGGAATAACGTAACTACTTCAATATTCGAAAAATGAAGAAGTTACAAAGTGCGCCTTTTATATGGCTTTTGGCCAAAAGGTTTGACAGAGGGAACTGTAACAGCGGATGTCTTACCGTCCCGAAATCGAAAGGAGTAGGACACGATGGGAGAAAACCAGCCTCCCTAGAACGAACCTCATCTGTTTAGGACAAAGTTCGCCCCGAGTGGGAATCCCGAGAACGAACCCTATCTGTTCGTCCCGATCGGAATGAAGGCTAGGCAGGAAAATGTATTTTCCCAGCTTCATGGGTTTATTTAGTAAAACGAGTTTAGTAAGAAATGGGGTTAAACTGTCAGTGTAGCTGATGTAGAATTGAGGTCAAGTTGGTCAAGGCATTTCTATCTGTGGCTTCTTTTCTTGTCAGCAAATTCCATTGTGAAGGCTCTCTTTCCACCAGATACCACCGATATAGCTACATAATAAGTGCTATCGATATAGCTACATAATAAGTGCTACTTATAAGAAATTGATAAATGGAAGGAATTCATGCATGATAAGAGATTTTCATGCAACAAAGTATTAGGAGTGACCGCCCAAGTTGAGAGCTGAAATCCTGAACGCAGTATATGTCACCAGACAGGACGTCAAATGTTTTGCAGATTTATATATTTACATGAAATATTTATCAGCTCGTCGTTGCAAACAGTTGGTTCTGTGGAACGTTTACCTTAAGATGCAAAAGACAGCGTATACATTTGCGCGGCTCAGCAGCTCTGTGGAAAAATCCAAACGAACAAAATACGAGTACATAGCCAAGATTGTAGCAAAATCCTGAAAAATCGTGCCGCATTTGATTATGATTCTTTTGTACGACCTCTTCCAGAAATCGGCCCAAACCATAAATGGGTCACATGTGCCTTTGTACGAATAATTCACGCTTCTGAGCTCCCTGAACAAGTGAAGTTTCCTCCGTATAGGAAAATGTATACCTGCGCTTAATATGTTATATTTTGTTATGGGTAAGAGGTAGTAATGAAACTACATGACACTTGTCACACATGTGTTGTATTGTACGTTTACAACTGTCTCCAGGTAAGAAATATTACTTTTACACTCGGAAAATATGGAATATAGTTATCGTCCCCTAAAATCTAAACGAAAGTTTCAGTGCATTATGTATCCTAGTCATTTGTGAGTTACGTACGTACTTTTGTTGGCACATGACCGACAATGTATGTTCACAACAGACACGAACATTGTAGTCTTCTGTATTCTGTAAACATTCTTCAATATCCTCGTGTAAAGCATTACGACGGCGTTATTCACTTAAAAAGGAAATTATCATTGAATGACAAATGACGAGGAACGAGGAGAATGTCTTGGAATTTCGCACATTTGCAATCTCATTCAGGATATTTGCATTAACTCGAGAGATCTCGAGAATTTTCTCTCAAACATTCCTACATCCTGTTTTCCCGCTCTCATTCCCTCGGTCTCCCACGGTTTCCACACATTTCACATCCCTTGTATTTTCCTAATGATTTTCCATTAACACAACACAGGCTAATGATATTTCTCCCACGGTTTCCACACATTTCACATCCCTTGTATTTTCCTAATGATTTTCCATTAACACAACACAGGCTAATGATATTATAATTGCATTTCATTTCAGCACGATATTGACGTTGTCAGGAATATGCCAACATGGAGGATTTGCTTGTGAGATGTCGACTATAAAATTGAACTAGTGGATTGGTTAGTGTAAGTTGTCTCAGTATCCAATAATAAGAAAACCTGTAAATATTTTTTTTAATACTTTTCGCCTGAGGTTTTATAATCAGTTTTATAATGTTAAGTATTTTTGTCCTGAGACTTGGATCTTATCTGTAGTTCCAATGTCCATTGCTCTTACATAGGCACAGGACATTTCACGAATTTCAAGTTACCTACTATCTTATATCTTGTTTAATGTTAACATGATATTGGATGCCGGATATGGGACCCTTTCCCAACATCTAGAATGTTTCTTCCCAAATGTATTTGTTCTAACATGATATTGGATGCCGGATATGGGACCCTTTCCCAACATCTAGAATGTTTCTTCCCAAATGTATTTGTTCTTTGATGATTTCCAAAATTTGTATTTCCCCGTCATTACCTGATTCCCGTATTTCGCAATATCTGTAGCATCTCCCCATGGGATTACAAGACAGTTAGTAGTCATCCCTTGTCTGTTTTTATCGGTGACCGTTTCCTGGATAATTTGCCACCTTCACATTATCGTTTGACATGAAATAGCAGTGACGGCCATCAAGTCTAAACGAAAATTTATCGCCCCTACAAAAAATAGGTTCAAACGATGCGATCTAGTCCCCTATTCTCTACATCAGATAAGATCCTATTGTGAGAAAACTATTCCAATAGCTAAAGTTGAATTTATTTAAATTTAAATTGGTTCTGGAAAATAGTAAAAAAAAAATAAAAATTTATCGCCCCTACAAAAAATAGGTTCAAACGATGCGATCTAGTCCCCTATTCTCTACATCAGATAAGATCCTATTGTGAGAAAACAATTCCAATAGCTAAAGTTGAATTTATTTAAATTTAAATGGGTTCTGGAAAATAGTAAAAAAAAAATAACCCCTCTTTAATGATGATATGTCTGTTTGGTATTTTCTTTTGCTGAAATATTTCGGAAATATTTTCATTTTTTAATCTCGCTTGAAATCCACTTTAAGGAATGTTTGGGAAGATAAGATCCTATTGTGAGAAAACTATTCCAATAGCTAAAGTTGAATTTATTTAAATTTAAATTGGTTCTGGAAAATAGTAAAAAAATAACCGCTCTTTAATGATGATATGTCTGTTTGGTATTTTCTTTTGCTGAAATATTTCGGAAATATTTTCATTTTTTAATCTCGCTTGAAATCCACTTTAAGGAATGTTTGGGAAAAAACCACATTTTTATCGGTATGACCAATACGAAGGTTTTTATTATTTTCAAAGTTTGTTTCTTTAATATCAAAGGAAACATTATTTGAATATTTTACATTGCATAATCATGGAACGTGGGAACTGCACAATGTTCTTTATAAATGTGAATTTCATTTTGTGTTTTCCCATTGTTCCATTTGTTCTCTAAACCACAAAAATTTAGAGAGAAAACCAGTTTTTCTTTCATTGGGCGCCCATTTTATCAAGGGGCATCCATCCTCTGGGTGTTCGACTGGGATCGAACTATGTATCAGCCTATCAGCAGTGAGCAAAAATGGCCAAAATACGACTCTGGTCAGAAAATTTTACTAGAATTCCTTGCCAAGTCGTTTTATTCCATCCTTTGATATGCCAGCTCTGTGAAGGTGCTTACCTATATCTTAACACCTATCTTACTTTGCCCCGGCTCTATACCAGTCATCCCTTTCTCTACTTTAGGTCAAGACACTCAACTGGTACTGGTACCATTTCACTTGGGCAAAGATGTCCTATATCTTAACACCTATCTTACTTTGCCCCGGCTCTATACCAGTCATCCCTTTCTCTACTTTAGGTCAAGACACTCAACTGGTACTTGGTACTGGTACCATTTCACTTGGGCAAAGATGCATCATCAAGTCTACCTTTTAGTTGCTTTGGTTATTAAATTTGTTGAAAGAAAAGACGGATCTTTGAAAAATCCTTCGGTCCCTTGCGCCTTGCCATTATTGTAACTTGTCTAATGTAATTGTACGTTATTGTTGTACGTTAATGGGGACTCTGGGATTTTTCGTACTCCGAAGATATTTGAATATTTTACATTGCATAATCATGGAACGTGGGAACTGCACAATGTTCTTTATAAATGTGAATTTCATTTTGTGTTTTCCCATCATTCTATTTGTTCTCTAAACCACAAAATTTTAGAGAGAAAACCAGTTTTATTTTTTACATTGCATAATCATGGAACGTGGGAACTGCACAATGTTCTTTATAAATGTGAATTTCATTTTGTGTTTTCCCATTGTTCCATTAAATTTGTTCTCTAAACCACAAAAATTTTGAGAGAAAACCAGTTTTATCTTTCATTGGGCGCCCATTTTATCAAGGGGCATCCATCCTCTGGGTGTTCGACTGGGATCGAACTATGTATCAGCCTATCAGCAGTGAGCAAAAATGGCCAAAATACGACTCTGGTCAGAAAATTTTACTAGAATTCCATGCCAAGTCGTTATATTCCATCCTTTGATATGCCAGCTCTGTGAAGGTGCTTTCAGACTTGCGCTACGCGCTGAGGCAAATTTGGACGATTTCACAAATAATTTCAACCCGATCTGTATGCACCTTGTGCATTGTAAAAGTGCCATCCTCTGGGTGTTCGACTGGGATCGAACTATGTATCAGCCTATCAGCAGTGAGCAAAAATGGCCAAAATACGACTCTGGTCAGAAATTTTTACTAGAATTCCATGCTAAGTCGTTATATTCCATCCTTTGATATGCCAGCTCTGTGAAGGTGCTTACAGACTTGCGCTACGCGCTGATTCAACCCGATCTGTATGCACCTTGTGCATTGTAAAAGTGCTCTCTGTATTTAAGCTTTAAGCGTAAGCAACCAAGTAACTTTGCAACAGTTGGAACTTCTTTTTCATGCAAGTAAATTTTTTCCCCACGTTGAACTCCGGTCTAATTAAACTAACTTACAGACTTGCGCTACGCGCTGAGGCAAATTTGGACGATTTCACAAATAATTTCAACCCGATCTGTATGCACCTTGTGCATTGTAACAGGTAACAGTGCTCTCTGTATTTAAGCGTAAGCAACCAAGTAACTTTGCAACAGTTGGAACTTCTTTTTCATGCAAGTAAATTTTTTCCCCACGTTGAACTCCGGTCTAATTAAACTACTAAAAACTTTGTTTATTTTTTTTATCCTTTCTTATATTTTACACAGTTAGAATTAACGTCTGATCAGCCAAGTACCCGGGCGAGCTGCATGAGTGGCTTAACCAGTCGCTTGGGACTTTGGGGACCTCGTGAGGACATTCTGAAAGTTTATGTTCGCATTAGAACAATAGGAGAAGAATTTCAAGATGCCTATCGGAGAGTCGAAGCCGGAGCAAGTTATGTCCACGGCTACAAGGTGCTGTATAACAGCTATTGGCTATTGTATTGACCAGGATATACAGGGTGGTCGGAGGGGACTAAGTTTATGTTCGCATTAGAACAATAGGAGAAGAATTTCAAGATGCCTATCGGAGAGTCGAAGCCGGAGCAAGTTATGTCCACGGCTATAAGGTGCTGTATAACAGCTATTGGCTATTGTATTGACCAGGATATACAGGGTGGTCGGAGGGGACTCGCATTAGAACAATAGGAGAAGAATTTCAAGATGCCTATCGGAGAGTCGAAGCCGGAGCAAGTTATGTCCACGGCTACAAGGTGCTGCATGTATAACAGCTATTGGCTATTGTATTGACCAGGATATACAGGGTGGTCGGAGGGGACTTTTCTATAAGATAGGAAGATGAGAAAAATATCGCCTTTGCTTCAACCATAAAGTTTCGATGAAAAAATAACAAGAATTATTGATGGAATCGAATAACTACTTCATCTTTGGACTGAACCATGCATTCCATTCTGCTTTACTTCTCTGAACTTTTCAATTTCAGCTTTCTACAGAATTGCACAACTCTTATAACCCACTAAAGTACTTCATATTTTTATATGAAATGCTTAAGCATTCTCACCCTTGAGTCCTAACCCCTCTTCCCTCAGGTGTCAAGTAAATACATAGTACATAGTACAATGCTTCCATAACTTTAAGTGAAAACAAAAAGAAAGTATTAAAAAATGCATCTAATTTAGCATTAGTGGAGCCAAAAATATAAGTGGTATCTATGGCGGCTGTTGGTACATTTGTGACCAAAGTACCAGTTCTTTGGCCGCCCCCTACCTTTACCTATATCTTAACACCTATCTTACTTTGCCCCGGCTCTATACCAGTCATCCCTTTCTCTACTTTAGGTCAAGACACTCAACTGGTACCATTTCACTTGGGCAAAGATGCATCATCAAGTCTACCTTTTAGTTGCATTGGTTATTTGTTGAAAGAAAAGACGGATCTTTGAAAAATCCTTCGGTCCCTTGCCATTATTGTAACTTGTCTAATGTAATTGTACGTTATTGTTGTTGTACGTTAATGGGGACTCTGGGATTTTTCGTACTCCGAAGACCGAAAGGGTCACCGCATATCTTTCTCCCACCTGCGTTACTTTTACCTGTAATTCTTACTACTCAACCTTGTCTTGGGTATCTTGTACCTTTTGCTCTCAGTTCAGTTCTCTGTAGATCGGTCCGAAGGGTACCTATACGTTCGTTATTTTTTCAAAATAATCTTTCCCATAATTATTTATCAATTTCAGTGTTTTTCCTGCTGGAAAATTCACGTGTAAAATTTCCATGTGATTAAGGAGTGGATATTTATAATAACTTACTGTGTAAATTAATTTTCAAGCATTTTGATCAGTTTATTATAGTGTTTTCCAAGTGAAATTGTGTACGGATTCCGAGGATTTGAATTCGTTTAGATTATAGTGTGGTGTTTGTGATACAGTGTTAGTGTGAACCAAATATTGAAATTACCTACTACTTTGGATTACTTTATTTACCACAAATTGGTAAGTGTTGAAGCCTTAAAGTTGTTTACCAGGGTACTGAGATCTTCAGTATTTAGACTTTTGCTAATCTGTGGTACTGTAGTTTCTATTTGGTGATTTGGGTCTTTTGATTTTGTACTGAAGTACATTTAGAATTTACATTATTCTTTTTATTTTCAAGGGTACCTACATAAGTAGCATTTTAATTTATTTACATCACTTATGTTATGTGCGTATTTTGTAAATGTATACTCGATTTCTGTCTTTATACCTACTTAACTTTCTTACTAGCTCGCTGGGGAGCTTGAAAGCAGAAATGTCAGAAGCTGTTTGTGTGATAAAACTCACCTCTCACGATAGATCAAGAAATCCCCTTATATGGAAACAGTACTAGATCCTGTACGGAATAAAATATATTGGATCCAAAGACCAGATAATGTTCAGCAATAGTCAATAGACTGGTCTGACTGGTCGCTGTTTTGATATGTTCATTACACGGCAAAATTATTCTTCAAATTTGATGTATTTATGATAGACTATATTTTCTCGTATGTTTTCTGTTTGTATTCAATTTGAGAATAATTTCATAATTTTATGTGCTTTTAGATCACAGATATTATATCACTCGGAAGTATTTCATTTTCCTGCAGATTTCATCGGATCTGATTTATCTAGGAGTTACGTATCCACTATCCAACTATGTACCTTTGGATTTCCCGCCTTATCAAATACCAGAAAAGTGCCTGGAAATCTCAAACCTCGAACTTGTTACTGTCATGACATCATAACACTCATGAGAGCTTTAGCTTGGCATTCTTGGTAACCGTTCAGAATTTTGATTTATATCTTTACTGTCATATTTACTGGGTGATGGTTGACGCTATTGATGTCCCTTTTGTTGAGTGATACTTTTGGAATTTTGCTGAATGAGATGATTATAGCAAGAGATAAGATCATAGGTATGAGGGCCTTAACCCACTTTCGCCAGAAAAGCTGTGTTTTCGTTTCAAGATAAAAACACAGCTTTTCTGGCAAAAGTGGGTTAAGGCCTTCTCATAATAATTGCTAAGCTTGTTAAATTCACTCAACTATCTTCTTCTCCTGCACCCATGGTCAGTCTAAGGCGGGTATTATTATCCTGAATACTATTAGCAATGACCTTGTATGTGAAACCTAAATAATCCTAGACTCCTTACTAGTGGCAGAATCAATAAATAATGGAATATTATTCATGTTATCCATCAGTTATTTAAAAAAACTTTATTGATATGAGATTTCTAACCACCAGAACGCATGAGCAAAGGTTAGTTATAATATTCTTGTGCAGTAAAAAAACTACATATGTTTGAAAAAATATTGATGAAGGCTAAAATCGTAAAATGTTTTTCTGTCCTTTTAAGACTTTTGATTTTAATAGCTCGTTGGCATTTAAAAAATATCATGGGTTTTCCATTAGGGGAAGCCAGGTTAGAATAAAATTACTGTAGAATTTATCTCAAAAGACTTGGCACTTATGAAATACAATGATAAGCAACTGAAAATTTGTACTTGTGTATTCTCGACACAAATCCTTTTTCCAACCACCTTCTCTGACAGTTTGACCAACTACTTTTTTTTTAATTTCAGAATACTTTGATATTATAACATTAATTAGCTGTCGCTCTTTGGCTAAAATCGTAAAATGTTTTTCTGTCCTTTTAAGACTTTTGATTTTAATAGCTCGTTGGCATTTAAAAAATATCATGGGTTTTCCATCAGGGGAAGCCAGGTTAGAATTATTGTAGAATTTATCTCAAAAGACTTGGCACTTATGAAATCCAATGATAAGCAACTGAAAATTTGTACTTGTGTATTCTCGACACAAATCCTTTTTCCAACCACCTTTTCTGACAGTTTGACCAACTACTTTTTTTTAAAAAAATCTGGTGTGAACATCACACGACTTTCCTTATCCTATTGAATGATGCTTGTACTCCTGCACCTTTTCTAAATTTTATTTGAAGTTGGTTTTACCCTCCTGTACTTACCTCTCCATATCCTCCTAACTAACGCCTGCTCCCTTCTCCATCCCTTCTTGTGTTTGTCTTGAAAATTTGTAAGGTGTAAAGCCTGCAGATTTGTTCAATGACCTCCAGGTTCATTCTGACATTTTTTAAGTCCGTTTCTATTCTATACACAATATAATATGTAGATGGATTTCAGTTCAAGTTTTCAACTACTCGTATATTCTCTAGCTCCTTGATTTCTTCATGTTCCATGCAAGGATCGCAGCAAGGTGTGTACTGTGATTCTTAGATGTCGTATATGTTACACAGAGTTGTTAGCACTCTTGTATATCATTACCTCGAACACATGTGAGGTAATTACAGGTTAGGTACGAGGCTTATAAATTTTCGAATCCCATGTAGTGTACCATTGACTCTAGCATTGTGATTTTCTAGGAACTTGATTACTCTAATAACAGCGTCAGTTGCTTTGTTGTACACACACGAGATCTTGACAAAAACATTCAAAGAGTACCTACTCTGAAGAGCTTTCTGAGTCAACAGTCTATGTATGGTTGATCGCTGAAAAATCATCATTGGCAAATTTGTTTCTGTACGTAATTTTATGTGCTAATTCTGTGTATTTTAAGCCTTTGAACTTCAAATTCTCTCCTATACCGCACATATTTAAAGAGGATATAAGGATCTTCATTACCTTGAATGTCTCTGTGCGAAGTCTATGTCAGTTTTCATTTAAATCAATCGTTTCCCCCTCTTCCTTCATCAACAAAATTTTCATATAAGAAATACATAGCTCTCTCTCTACCTTTTTCTTAACTTTCGAGCTGGGATCCATCAAACTGATAACATTGACTAATCAGCGGAGTCACTTCTGTCGGTTATGATGGCACTAAAAACTGACCATCGAAATTTTGACCCGATTACATTACTTTCCTTCCTATAGGATAAGGAAAGTAAAAATTTCAGAATACTTTGATATTATAACATTAATTAGCTGTCGCTCTTTACATATATCGGCTTCTATTAAAAGATTTAAAAGTCCTTAAGATGCAAATAACTGATGAGGTTAACTACCATTTCTCAAAGTTCTCACAGTGTTTTTAGTGCAACATTTTGCACATGATATTTTCCTCATAAGCTCCTTGTTGACTATTTCTTCAAGAAACTGGCTTGATGTGAAGTTCTTCATAATGATCTTTGTATCATAAAGTTATTATGATTAATACTTGATGTTAGTTCATCAAGTTGATCTATCCGTTTAAGAGAAACAATCAATAATTTATTGATGAGCTGCCCAGCGTCCGAGTTGCCATATAACACAGCATACTACTCAAACAGACATGTAACATTAAAATTAAATGGTTCAATCTTGGAATTACGATAGGTCCATGGATGGACCTATCGTAATGCTGGAGTAAAAATTAAACTTTCATAGAATAGTGCTAAATGCTAAAGTGACAGAGTAAGTTTAGATTAGGCTGAAGGACATAACTCAAACCCATTACATAAAACTAGCCTGGTGTATTGTGTCATTTGAGCATAAATTTGTCTGGAAAGAAATTTCTGAACAAATTTGTCCGATAAGAAAATACCTTAAAACGAAAGCCATTTCTATTTCTACCTGAAGAGTAGTTACAAGAAGACAGGGAACATATGTAAAACATATGTTTAGTGACACATTCGTGATAAGGCCCGCAGAATAATTCTTCTAAAGTGGTTTCCTTTGTTCTGAAGACTTCAACAAATTTGTCCGATAAGAAAATACCTTAAAACGAAAGCCATTTCTATTTCTACCTGAAGAGTAGTTACAAGAAGACAGGGAACATAATATATGTATGTAAAACATGTGTTTAGTGACACATTCGTGATAAGGCCCGCAGAATAATTCTTCTAAAGTGGTTTCCTTTGTTCTGAAGACTAACCAAGATCCTAGTCCTAAGAATCCCAAA
Source organism: Diaphorina citri (assembly GCF_000475195.1). Classification (NCBI taxonomy): domain Eukaryota; kingdom Metazoa; phylum Arthropoda; class Insecta; order Hemiptera; family Psyllidae; genus Diaphorina; species Diaphorina citri. The sequence continues at coordinate 3,379 of NW_007381338.1, read as the reverse complement.
GGTGACTGGGGCCATAATCTGCTTTTTAGCCCGTCCTTCCTTTATTATTACGATAGTAATAAAAAGGTATAGTGGACGGGCTATTGTATTCGTTTCGGTGTCTGTCAGTCTGTCTGACTCCGATAAGAAAATACCTTAAAACGAAAGCCATTTCTATTTCTACCTGAAGAGTAGTTACAAGAAGACAGGGAACATATGTAAAACATGTGTTTAGTGACACATTCGTGATAAGGCCTGCAGAATAATTCTTCTAAAGTGGTTTCCTTTGTTCTGAAGACTAACCAAGATCCTAGTCCTAAGAATCCCAAAGGTGACTGGGGCCATAATCTGCTTTTTAGCCCGTCCTTCCTTTATTATTACGGTAGTCATAAAAAGGTATAGTGGACGGGCTATTGTATTCGTTTCGGTGTCTGTCAGTCTGTCTGACCCCATAGAAGGACTCTAACCAAGATCCTAGTCCTAAGAATCCCAAAGGTGACTGGGGCCATAATCTGCTTTTTAGCCCGTCCTTCCTTTATTATTACGGTAGTAATAAAAAGGTATAGTGGACGGGCTATTGTATTCGTTTCGGTGTCTGTCAGTCTGTCTGACCCCATAAGGACTTATCCAAACCTGATCGACCTCTATATCAAATTAAAGGTCTTTTTACGAGGAACACGAAAGTGGTGGTGCAAATTTTGTCCAGAAAACCAAAAAGGCAAAAAAAAAAAAAATGGTTTTTGGGGAATTTTTTTTCACATTTTCTTACACAAATGAGCTCTGTCTGATCTTGAAATTTGTCGCGACGACCTATCAAAGCGAGAAAGTTTTAGATAACACTTCAGACCGGTTTTAGCGTCACCTGTGTTAAGCTACGTCGAGAAAGGCCAATAAATGGATGGGTGACAAACATTATATTGGGAATAAAGTGAGAACGGGCTCTAGTCTTGATTTTAAATCATTTGGATGTGCAAATTAAAGGTCTTTTTACGAGGAACACGAAAGTGGTGGTGCAAATTTTGTCCAGAAAACCAAAAAGGCAAAAAAAATGGTTTTTGGGGAATATATTGGGAATAAAGTGAGAACGGGCTCTAGTCTTGATTTTAAATCATTACATGAAAGTAAAATCAAAAAATCAAATCAAGAATAATATAACAAACTGAATATTAAACAAATTTGGTAGGTACATAGGTACTGATTTTCTCTAATCACTATCGAATGAACTACGGGCTGAAAAATTTTTGGGAATAAAGTGAGAACGGGCTCTAGTCTTGATTTTAAATCATTACATGAAAGTAAAATCAAAAAATCAAATCAAGAATAATATAATAAACTGAATATTAAACAAATTAGGTAGGTAGATAGGTACTGATTTTCTCTAATCACGATCGAATGAACTACGGACTAAAAAATTCCCGGAGGCACGGGCCCAGCTTGTTAACTCAGTTTAGGTTTACCGAAGTTTGTGAGATTGACTTCAAAAAAGAGTCGTGATCCAGTAATATTACTTTAGTAAAACAATGCCGTAAATGTGACGTAATTTTTAAAAGAAAAGAACAAATTTCTTCTACTTCCTTCGTTTTACACGGTTTTACAATCGGGCCCAGGAAAAATAAAACCTGTAATAAATTATCTACTTTGTAGCCGTACAAAATAGATTTTTAAATAAAGATAAAAATTTATTTTTTATAATTAAAAATACACAAGAAAAAAACTAGTTAAAAACAGAATAAGGCAACTTGGACTGGAGACGTTCATATTTTTATATGAAATGCTTAAGCATTCTCACCCTTGAGTCCTAACCCCTCTTCCCTCAGGTGTCAAGTAAATACATAGTACAAAGTACAATGCTTCCATAACTTTAAGTGAAAACAAAAAGAAAGTATTAAAAAATGCATCTAATTTAGCATTAGTGGAGCCAAAAATATAAGTGGTATCTATGGCGGCTGTTGGTACATTTGTGACCAAAGTACCAGTTCTTTGGCCGCCCCCTACCTTTACCTATATCTTAACACCTATCTTACTTTGCCCCGGCTCTATACCAGTCATCCCTTTCTCTACTTTAGGTCAAGACACTCAACTGGTACTGGTACCATTTCACTTGGGCAAAGATGTATCATCAAGTCTACCTTTTAGTTGCATTGGTTATTTGTTGAAAGAAAAGACGGATCTTTGAAAAATCCTTCGGTCCCTTGCCATTATTGTAACTTGTCTAATGTAATTGTACGTTATTGTTGTTGTACGTTAATGGGGACTCTGGGATTTTTCGTACTCCGAAGACCGAAAGGGTCACCGCATATCTTTCTCCCACCTGCGTTACTTTTACCTGTAATTCTTACTACTCAACCTTGTCTTGGGTATCTTGTACCTTTTGCTCTCAGTTCAGTTCTCTGTAGATCGGTCCGAAGGGTACCTATACGTTCGTTATTTTTTCAAAATAATCTTTCCCATAATTATTTATCAATTTCAGTGTTTTTCCTGCTGGAAAATTCACGTGCAAAATTTCCACGTGATTAAGGAGTGGATATTTATAATAACTTACCGTGTAAATTAATTTTCAAGCATTTTGATCAGTTTATCAGTGTTTTCCAAGTGAAATTGTGTACGAATTCCGAGGATTTGAATTCGTTTAGTTTATAGTATGGTGTTTGTGATACAGTGTTAGTGTGAACCAAATATTGAAATTACCAACTACTTTGGATTACTTTATTTACCACAAATTGGTAAGTGTTGAAGCCTTTAAGTTGTTTACCAGGGTACTGAGATCTTCAGTATTTAGACTTTTGCTAATCTGTGGTGGTGTATTTTCTATTCGGTGATTTGGGTCTTTGGATTTTGTACTGATGAAGTACATTTAGAATTTACATTATTCTTTTTATTTTCAAGGGTACCTAAGTAGCTTTTTAATTTATATACATCACTTATGTTAAGTGGGTATTTTGTAAATCTATACTCGATTTCTGTCTTTATACCTACTTAACTTTCTTACTAGCTTGTTACTAGCTTGCTGGGGAGCTTGAAAGCAGAAATGTCAGAAGCTGTTTGTGTGATAAAACTCACCTCTAACATGAACATTCCTGATTTCCAACGGTTGATATGATGATCACTCCATGTACGTATCCACTATCCAACTACACTTATGTTAAGTGGGTATTTTGTAAATCTATACTCGATTTCTGTCTTTATACCTACTTAACTTTCTTACTAGCTTGCTGGGGAGCTTGAAAGCAGAAATGTCAGAAGCTGTTTGTGTGATAAAACTCACCTCTCACATGAACATTCCTGATTTCCAACGGTTGATATGATGATCACTCCATTTACGTATCCAACTATGTACCTTTGGATTTCCCGCCTTATCAAATACCAGAAAAGTGCCTGGAAATCTCAAACCTCGAACTTG
>NW_007381337.1:0-13368 GCF_000475195.1 Diaphorina citri | reverse complement strand
AAAAAAAAAACCAAAAAAAAAAAAAAAAAAAAAAAAAAAAAAATTGTTTAAACTACGGGCTAAAAAATTCCCGGAGGGACGGGCCCAGCTTGTTGTCTTAGACATAGTTGGAATGTAGAAAACACACATAGAAAACCTAATGTTTTCTAGAAGCTGGTTTGAAATTAGTATGGAACAACAATATGTCAACAAAACAACAAAGCACTCTTGTTATTGACTCTGGATATTTCTCGAGTAAGTTTGAGAACTAATTCTACGAAACAATAAGCCTCCTGAGTTGACATAATAGATCCTATGTCTCATATACTCAGCATGACAGAATCTCTAAGCTATAGCAGTAATCCATTCTATATACATGTACGTAGATCTAGATATGTATATCTACAAGCTTTACAATATGAACTTCAGGACCTGACGAAAAGACCAAGACCAATAACAATAACATTAACTACCAAGCTTCGTAGGTTGAAGTGTGTTAGCTGTGAAGCTGTGTTAGACCTTTTTATAATATGAACTTCAGGACCTGACGAAAAGACCAAGAACATTAACTACCAAGCTTCGTAGGTTGAAGTGTGTTAGCTGTGAAGCTGTGTTAGACCTTTTTTTCTCACAAAAGATTGTACCTCGGTACCGTTTTCGCATTACTTCAAGGCACATTCTTTTACATCCATACCTATCCAAGAACGGAAAAGTTTGGTTAGAAAATTTCCTCACGAACCCAGCACCTGCGGATGAAGGGTCAGTACTCTTGACCACACTCGGCCACAGTGATGGGCGGCTAAGTTAGCCTATAAAGAAACAACTTACTAGTAATAATTAACAATAGTGCTTGTTTAGTGTTGCGGCCTCTCAATCCTCATAAAGCTAAAGAATCCCTTAACATCAGTAGTAATACTATGGTCAAATTGTGATACAATATAGGTTGTAGGTATATGTTGTTCTACGATGGTAATATTTTAATATTATTTGGTGTCACTCTGGTCTATTTGGCACAGGATTATGCCAAAATTATTACAATAGGTGCCTCTGTTTTGTCTTCCTGGAACAAGTTCCAAAATTTATACGTAGGTACACACCAATCACGTTCATACAGATCTGCTTCGTACTTGTAATAGATTTTGGATTATCTAATATTAAATATTAGATATAAATATTAAATTTTAAATCATAATACTCGTAATCTTTTTTAGCACTGACAAATTTAATGACAAAACTAGATGGTTTTGTCTATCGATTTATTTACAATTACCATATTGCATTTCTTTGGTGATTGTGATGGTTGTAAGTGGTTTACATAATTTGTTCAATTTAAATTGCAAAGAGTTTGTAACTTTGGTCTGCATCATCAGACTAGTGTGGATATCGGGGTGTTATCACTTTTTTTCACACAAACAAAAACTATACCTTTATGGTTTGAAACTTTAAACAATAGGTACCCTGTATTCCTATACAACTGAATTGTTTAAATTTAAACAAACAACTCCTGCACTTGGCACTAGTTATAGATAATAGCTATCTGTATTATACATCACCTACTCCCAGCTATTGTTAAGATGTCGTAGAAGTTACAAGTACATTACCTATGTGGCTTACAGTAGAGAAAGTACATACTAGGAAGTGACAAGATCTAGTTATAGTCATAATAGTTATACTATACATGCTCGTAGGTAAGTCACATCACACATCATAGGCTTATAAACAAACTTACTTTACATATTGGTTATTATTCATATTAGATTGCACTGCGGCGTTGTACCCATGTATGTACATCAGATACAGTCAGCATTTGCTGAAAATTTCTCTCTAGATATCAAAAGAAAATCTTTTGTCTCCACCATTATACGAGTTACCACCTCGTAAACATAAATTTATCAATATTAAAAAGTTAGAACTTTCAAGGGTATACACAACACTAAAATAATATTGTAAAACAAAAAAAGCAATCTGTTTTCATTTTCCCCTATTGATAAATTTATCGAGAGATTTTGGCGTCTCCACCAAAGTAGTTTACATAATTTGTTCAATTTAAATTGCAATGTTTGTAACTTTGGTCTGCACCATCAGACTAGTGTGAATATCGAGGTGTTTACGGTTTAAAAGTTTAAACAATACCCTGTATTCCTATACAACTGAATTGTTTAAACAAAACCCAAACAACTCCTGCACTTGGCACTAGGTATAGATAATAGCTATCTGTATTATACATCACCTACTCCCAGCTATTGTTAAGATGTCGTAGAAGTTACAAGTACCTACATTACGTATGTGGTTTACAGTAGAGAAAGTACATACTAGGAAGTGATAAGATCTAGTTATAGTCATAATAGTTATAATATACATACTCGTAGGTAAGTCACATCACACATCATAGGCTTATAAACAAACTTATTTTACATATTGGTTATTATTCATATTAGATTGCACTGCGGCGTTGTACCCATGTATGTACAATTGTACATCAGATACAGTCAACATTTGCTGAAAATTTCTCTCTAGATATCAAAAGAAAATCTGTTATCTCCACCATTTTACGAATTACCACCTCGTAAACATAAATTTATCAATATTAAAAAGTTAGAAATTTCAAGGGTATACACAACACTAAAATAATATTGTAAAACAAAAAAAAGCGATCTGTTTTCATTTTCCCCTATTGATAAATTTATCGAGAGATTTTGGCGTCTCCACCAATACAAATGAAAATTTCAAGAGGGAATTTGTCATCTCCACTAATACAAACAATAATCCTAATAGTGTAGAGTTGTAGGCCGTAGGGTTATTAAAATAAAAGGTATTTAACTACTGTAAGACCAAGGTACGGACTTCAAGTTTGAAATATGTAGATTCTAACTTGCCTAGATCCTTTATTTACCTTGCCTAGACACCCACACACATTTCAATAGAACCAAGTAAAACAACAGCTAAGAAGCCAAGAGAATCTAACACAAGCAAAGCTAATTTAGTTTGTTCTTCACAGACGAAAAACCATCAAGTCGTAAGACCAAGGTACGGACTTCAAGTTTGAAATATGTAGATTCTAACTTGCCTAGATCCTTTATTTACCTTGCCTAGACACCCACACATTTCAATAGAACCAAGTAAAACAACAGCTAAGAAGCCAAGAGAATCTAACACAAGCAAAGCTAATTTAATTTGTTCTTCACAGACGAAAAACCATCAAGTTGAATCTAACACAAGCAAAGCTAATTTAATTTGTTCTTCACAGACGAAAAACCATCAAGACATCTCCCAAGGCAAGGCTGATTCATAATATCGCTTCACCAAATTATTTCATGCTCCACCGGAATGGAAAACCTTCTATTTGGTCTGGGTATTTGGTGATATGTTTGGTCAGGTCAGTTATCAATGTTAACATGGGGTTGACATTGACCTTGCTGTATGAACTGACATTGAAACTTTTGGTCACTCATCATTGGTACCCAATCTACCTCCGGGTTTATGGTTATGAATTGACCTTGCTGTATGAACTGACATTGAAACTTTTGGTCACTCATCATTGGTACCTAATTTACCTCCGGGTTTATGGTTATGAATATATTTATGGACAACAGAATACCTTCCATCATCCAAGTTCTGAGTGCCTATGCATTTCGCTATTGATAATAAAAACAATTTCATTGAATACTTTGGATCCTAGTATTCATATTGTCCATGAATTCAAATGTTAATACTACTTATTAGGTATTACTGGAAGGCTTTGACGAGACGTTTAATAATAAGCTCAAAATATTCATCAGAAAAGGACGTTAAAGTAAAGTGATCTAAATGTTAACTGTCCCGAAATTTGATTACTTGAGTGTAGATGAATTTTGAATCAAGTGGGTTTACATAAAATGAAGAAATCAAAGCCCATACAAAAACACAATGAAGAAATCAAAGCCCATAATACAAAAACACAATGAAAGTTTTGAAGAGTTTTGTGAGAACAATGGATTTGTAATTTGTAGAGAATACACTAAGTTAAAGTGACACAAATTTTGAAGTATTAATATGAACTTTGAAGTGATTCAACTGAAATGATTGTGTTGAAAGAACTTGAAAGCATCTGCGACTTTAGGTAGGTACTTGCAATTTCAATCCGAATCATCAAAAAATTGAACAATTAGTAGGAAAGTTAATTTCGACATTTCTGATGGAACAGAATTTATTATTCAATCTCATCACTCCTCTTCTCTTTTTCTTCCTCCTCCTCTTCTTCTTTCTCCTCCTCCTTTTGTTCCTCCTCCTATTCCTTCTCGTCTTCTTCTTCTTTGCCTTTCCCCGTGTCAGTCGGGGTCCCCGTCAGCCTCTCAATCAGCCCTCTGGCAATCGCTTTTGGGCTGACATTTGGTTTTGGCTACTAAACTTCAACGAGTGGATGCCCTTCGCACTCAACTTTTGCTATTTCTTTATAGCAAGGGAAATTTCAGGCTGGTATCAACAATGGATTTGTAATTTGTAGAGAATACACTAAGTTAAAGTGACACAAATTTTGAAGTATTAATATGAACTTTGAAGTGATTCAACCGAAATGATTGTGTTGAAAGAACTTGAAAGCAACTGCGACTTCAGGTACTTGCAATTTCAATCCGAATCATCAAAAAATTGAACAATTAGTAGGAAAGTTAATTTCGACATTTCTGATGGAACAGAATTTATTATTCAATCTCATCACTCCTCCTCTTCTTTTTTTCTTCATCTTTCTCTTCCTCCTCCTCTTTCTCCTCCTCCTTTTGTTCATCCTCCTATTCCTCCTCCTCCTTTTGTTCCTTCTCCTATTCCTTCTCGTCTTCTTCTTCTTCGCCTTTCCCCGTGTCAGTCGGGGTCCCCGTTTTTCGTCAGCCTCTCAATCAGCCCTCTGGCAATCGCTTTTGGGCTGACATTTGGTTTTGGCTACTAAAATTTAACGAGTGGATGCCCTTCGCACTCAACTTTTGCTATTTCTTTAGCAAGGGAAATTTCAGGCTGGTATCCTCCCTGTTTAATGTCCCCAGCAAGACTATTCAATCTTACCACTGCAGTGCTGAAATAACAAGAGATACTGTTGCACTATACCTATACAATACACGTCTATGTGTATCAGACTTGAATATTCTAAATTCTAATCCCCACACAATCAATACAAGCTCCGCAGACAGCGTGGTGATGAGATCTCAATCTCCTGATCTTATAATCTGATCTGTTGATTATAAACAATTTAAGCAAACACAACATAGCTCATTGTTTTCATAGCGCTGATTCCCCCACCCAGAATCAGGCCTGAATCCAGGGAAGTCGGGAATCAGGGAAATCAACTGAACCTCCCTTATTTCCCTGATGGTAAAATAATTCAACCGGCGGGCGGCCCCTGAGGTGTGTAGTGGTCAAGACGCTCGTCTGCTAAACAGTAGAGCGTGGGTACGAAATAACAAGAGATACTGTTGCACTATACCTATACAATACACGTCTATGTGTATCAGACTTGAATATTCTAAATTCTAATCCCCACATAATCAATACAAAATACAAGCTCCGCAGACAGCGTGGTGATGAGATCTCAATCTCCTGATCTTATAATCTGATCTGTTGATTATAAACAATTTAAGCAAACACAACATAGCTCATTGTTTTCATAGCGCTGATTCCCCCATCCAGAATTAGGCCTGAATCCAGGGAAGTCGGGAACCAGGGAAATCAACAGAACCTCCCTTATTTCCCTGATGGTAAAATAATTCAACCGGCGGGCGGCCCCTGAAGTGTAGTGGTCAAGGCGCTCGTCTGCTAAACAGTAGAGCGTGGGTACCTCGATTATTTCAGCTTTGTAGGTGTTGTGGTTCTAGAGATAGAGCGATCAGTGTGTGAAATGTGAATGGATCTCGTTCTTATAATATAAGATTTGTGCTTCAATGCTTCATTCAACTTGGTTGCATAGAATGAACTTGAAGTTGATGACTTTAGATCATGATGGAATGACTTTAGATCTTTAGATGCACTCCCTCAGCAGTCACAGAGCTGTTAGTACTGACATTGGTATCAAGTTCAAGTAGGTAGCAATTCTTGTTATCAAAAGGATCAGCGGCCTGATACGTATGTACCATATAGGTACAGTTAAACACTTAGCCACTTTGTTACAGCTAGTAACCTGCTAGTATCAGCAAAGAATTATGTAGATGAAACAAGCAACCTTCGTGAAACAGACCTAAGCGAAATTTTCGGCAGAGATGATGAGTTCTCGTGAAATCCAGGCATACTTCTCTAATAAGAGAAATAGAGAATCATTATAGATAGATTCGCTATTTGGAAATAGACAAATTGGTGCAATATACGTAAACGTGCTCACGAAATTCAGGCAGTTTCAAAAGAACAAGGAAAAAATCATGAAGTAACTTAATCACAAGTACCTACCTAATTACCTAAGTAAGTACAAAAATACCTGTAGACATCTACATTCTACATAGACAAATAGACATCATACATATCACACAGGTAGGTACTTGTGTATATTCTAATATGATGTGTACATCACGTGATTCCAAAAATCTTATTTATGAGCACGTGGTACCAACATTTGAAAATGAAACCACAATCATTATCATGAAAAATGAGACTAGATATTGTAGGTAAAAGGTAATAATTACACATATACATATACAGTATAACATGCATTACTAGATTATTACAGTCCATTACCATGCCAAATACCAAAGTACATACCTACATACATCATCCCCAGTCATCATTACCTATCAATTTCAATTTTATCATCTCGACCAGACACTGACGCTCTGGTCAACAGTCTCATGAATCTCATGTAGATCCATTTTGGATCAGCTTTTGACTAAAAAGTCTTTGGTCAACAGTGCAATTTCTTGCATCAACATGGGACTGTTGACTTGGCCACTGATCATTAATAGTATCAATTCATCGCCAACATCGTGTTAACTTTGATTGAATCATTACATTGAGTTCACAACTTCACACAATGAAATTGGCAACTCCAAAACCCACGCGGGCACTTGTTAAACTTGAGAAGCTCAGGTTGATAGAGATACTCAATAGTCATTAAAACAATAAACTCAAAACTGTATACAGAGTGGTTCACACAAGGAGGAGGATGTCAGGATGGTCAGATCCCGACCATACATAAGAGTACTGAGCTACTGAGTACTGCAAGCTTACGCTTTATTCACACTGTCAAAGTTACTGACGGTTAAAGTTCGGTACAAACATCACGCACCGCGCCAGCACTGTCGCGTAGTGGTGCGGTGATATGTGTTCCAATAAGTTCTAATGCCTTGTTTTTCTTTCTCGCCGTAGCACGTTCAACATTCGGCCGTATGTCGGCGCGGGCTCGGTGCTTTGTGTGTCCCGACCTTAAATCGGAGTATTCAAACCTGCAATCAGATTGTGTTCACTATTCAATTTTCTTCTTCTTCTTCTTCTACCCAACATCCAACCTTGACCCGCATTCCCCAAACATCCATTCTTCGGATGAAATGTCATCCAACAATAATCCCCAACATCCAACCAAATCTCTTTGTAGCCAAAACTCTCAACACAGGCATTGTTTTTGTTTCTTTTCTGTTGGTCTTCTTTTCTCGTTTGTGCTCACAACTACTTGTATGTACCATAAAATGTCCTATAAAACGTTTGACCGTTCATTGAACGTACTATAGGGTAGCGTGACCTAAAACGGTGAGAATCGGGCTTTCATCAATCTACAATGTCAACGCTCGGTAACACCTTGAGTCAAAGTCACTTTCAACTCGAAACTTGGTCTCCTTTCCCACATGCAAGATCATCTTGAAGGTTACTATCAGCAAACTAAACCTAAACAGTGAGGGAAGTAGATTTTGTATAGAGGACGGAGGAATGTCCATATCCTGTAAGCATACTACTATAAGTGCTATATCCATGATAAAGACTTCATTACATTGACCCAATGATCATGTACATTGCTACACGAGTCCCCACATGGGAATATTCCAAATGGCAACAACTTGAATAGTAAACACACTGGTTAAGTGGTTATAGTTACTAGCAAGGTATCAAGGATAATGCAGAGATAAAGAACAACCAGTATTATTAATGTACATGAATGTACGGGCTCGCAAGTTATGTATATTGACTCATTGAGCAAAGTTGTAAAGTAGAAAAAAAAAAAAACACGTGAGTCAGTCAGTCTGTGGGCGATCGTTGGTCTCACTGAATCCATATGATTTTTTTTTTTTTTTAACGCGAATTTTCAAGGGGCCAGCTCCCAACTCCAGTAAAGCAGACATACCTCATCACGGCAAAACATTCAATATCTACACACATTGTCCTGATGAAACATTTATTTTATCTGACTTTGTTTAATTCCTTAAACAATGTCTTCTGTGTTAGTTAATTCCAGGAGGATCTGGTCCGCAAGGAAGTTTATCCAGTGGAGGCTCACAATTGTCACTACAGAGGATGGCTACATCTGACTCGCCAATAGGATTCCAGAACCCCTAGTAAGTCCTCTTACCGTATGGAAAGCCAGTGGTTTATGGTACAACATGGGATTCCTGTGCAGCTCTACAGACTGGGTCATTGCAAGGACCAAACAAGAGTCTGGGTAAGTAGCGTTAGGCCTAGATCTCACTTTGGGAGCGTAGTCTTTTAGTAACGCCTGAACAACCAAACCTATGAAAATGATAGAGAGAGAGAGAGAGAGAGAGAGAAGAGAGGAGAGAGAGAGAGAAGAGAGAGAGAGAAGAGAGAGAAAGAGAGAGAGATTGAATATGGATTTTTATGACAAAATGATAGTAGAAAGAGATGCTCTATAAGACTTCTGCAACCCTTGTGTAACGAGACTCCACTCACTCAATGGACCAAACTAATACAATTCTAACACTATTAAGTGAGTGCTAGAATAGGAAGAGGTACGGAAATTGTTTTCATCAGTGGAATTAGCCTTAATATTTGTGCAAAACTGGGAAAATGAGGAACTAGAGAGATTCAAACGTGAGAGCGAGATAGTGAAGATATAATTGTAGTGAGACGATAAGAAAAAGAGAGAGAGAGAGAGAGAGAGAGAGAGAGAGAGAGAATGAAAGAAAATGAAAATGATATCTATGATTTTGATAGGTTTGGTTTTTCAGACGACTACGCGCTACTAAAAGTTACAACGGCTAGTGGCTCCAGAGTAGTACAGAGCAAAAAGAAAATTTGTATAGTAACAGTTGACAGGATCAAAAAAAAAAATATGAAGAGGAAAATAAAAGTCTACCTATTTAGGTATAAAAATACAAAACATTGGAGACGTATTGACCTATCCCAACAAGATCTATATGAAGGTATGTTGGTCTGTGTATATACATTGTACACAGACCAACATACCTTCATATAGATCTTGTCTGTGTACATTCACACACATAGTCATTACTTCATTAGCTTAACGCCCTAGCTACATGTAATCCACATCTCATAGGCTAAGTCCACTTGAATTAAAATAGATTATGCACATACGTTATGCAGTCATGCAGCCGATGTAGGTTGCAGCAAGACCTACCCCGGAGCTGCAAATGCAAACCTACAGCTCATCCAAACGAGATAGAAAACCTGACTTGCATGCAGCCAAGGTTAGATTGGATATCTTGCATCTAGCATTTCTTGCAAAGGATTGCAAAACCCCACGTGTGTTGAGAGTGGAGTCTGTGTTTATGTCTGCAAGTTGGCAGGATCTTAACAACAACTGGAATTCAGCGCTTTATCATAACTTGATTCAGGCGTAAATACCTATACTTTATAGCGTCTAGTTCTTCTAAGATTGCTGAAATTTTCTGACGAAACTGTTTTCCAAATAAATTTTAATATTCACATAGAATAACTGTTAACCTACTTCAAAAAGGCCAAACACAAGATTCGCGTAGGTACCAATATTTTTTCACTGGAACTTTTCTTAGGTGTCTCTTTTATCCAATGTCACTCAACTACACAGCTATACAGTTATATTGAAAAGGTGATACAAATCTGTGTAGATTACTCGTATTGTAGATAGGTACTTCAATAGATTACCATGCTATCAAGTATCAAGGTTTGTATCAGAAAAAGGTTCTTTTCAATGTTAAATGTTATCGCTGGAGTGCTAGTCAGTCCACAACTCCTTGGCTATTTCACGTATAGGGAGAGAGCTTATCAGAGGCATTGCATTTTCTGCACATTCATAGTTCACAGTTTTGTGCTCGCATGTCGTCACCTAGGTTTCGGTCATACTTGGCTAGTGATTGATGAATCGCTGAAAGATTTTATTATCAGAAGCGTAGTAGGGCTTCATCAGATGAGGATCGATCCCATTCTAGAATAATGTTGGTGTTTATTTGAAACTCAGTTGTGGGAGACAGTAAGATTGTACAACTATTCCATGGTACTTTTCCCTCTACAATCTTCACCAAGGAGGTTTCTTTCTAAATCTTTGACCAAGTGTACCTTTTGTTTTGAACAGATTTCTCCTTATTCCTCTTTTGCTACTTGTGTTTCTCCTTATTCCTCTTTTGCTACTTGTGCTTCTCCTTCTCCTTTTCTCCTTCCCTTCCTCTTTCGTCGTCTTCTTCTTTTCCTCCTTCTTGTTTTTTCTTCTTCTCCCTTCTTTATCTTTTATTTTGCATATCTTGGAATTTCGCACGTCATCCTCTCTCCACCACTGCAGAACACATCTAGATCATCTCTCGCGGGATTTAATTGCTTTCTGAACGATTGCAATTATAATGGACTTCTATAATTACTCTGGAGCAGGACAGTATGGTTAATGGTTTGTAGCCGAGTTCCTTTCCACAGTATAATTATGCTGTATGCTACTCTCCTTATAGTTCTAGGTCCTCTCATATTTATAAATTTCATGCCATTCACTGAGAAGGCTGAGAAACCATCATTGAGAGGATGAATTTGTCAAAATGAACTTGATCTATGTTTAGATTCGATATGGAGACACCTAAATCTCTATTTGGTATAAAAGGCATCGATCGTAACTATTTTATATCTAATTAACTGGACGTGTGAGAATTTTAAACTTCCGACGGTTTATGACCGACCGAATGATTTTATTTATTATTATTATTATTATTATTATTTGATTATTTATTATTATTATTATTATTATTATTATTATTATTATTATTAATTTATTTGATTTACAAATTCAGTGGAGAAGATATTGATGCAGATACCTACGTACGAGTAGGTAGGAGGTATTTGTGAGTACCTACATACATACTAATTATAAGTCGGTAGGACTTAGAACATGTATCCAATAAAGAGATTCATATTATTTTTATCCGCTACAGTAAGATTCTTATTTGGCCTTCTGAGCTCATAAACAGCTAAATACATAATTAATGTACTAAACAAATAAGCTCATTAAAACTTCCATTAACATGAAAAGTGGACAGATAATTCATCTCAAAATTAAAACAAGATGACCTCCCCCAAACCTTATCAGATCAGAAACATTACCAGAAGCTTTATACCATCTGATATTGAACATTCTTAAACAAATAAGCTCATTAAAACTTCCATTAACATGAAAAGTGGACAGATAATTCATCTCAAAATTAAAACAAGATGACCTCCCCCAAAACCTTATCAGATCAGAAACATTACCAGAAGCTTTATACCATCGGATATTGAACATTCTTTAAATCCACTAAGCCCAGCATAAGCATAGTAAAACTAAACTTGAAAGAAAAGCTTTTAAAAAATTACAATATCTGATAGTGTACATTCTTGAAATTCACTAAGTCCACCATAAGCAGTAAGCACCCTAAAACTAAATTTGAAAGAATGATTGCTCAAATCAGATAAGAAATTAATAAACAATCTCCTCAACATGAATTCCAGCGACATTCATAAACTCCAATATCTGATAGTGTACATTCTTGAAATTCACTAAGTCCACCATAAGCAGTAAGCACCCTAAAACTAAATTTGAAAGAATGATTGCTCGAATCAGATAAGAAATTAATAAACAATCTCCTCAACATGAATTCCAGCGACATTCATAAACTCTGCGCGAGAGAGGAAGGTCAAATCCTCAAAATTTATCTTATTGCCGGTTTGGGGTTCGAATTGTTTCAATGATTTTAGAATGATGTTATCTGTGCGTATGTACCTACGTGTAGATGTTTGTAATGACAATCTCATGAAGGAATTAAATTAAGGTATAAAGGTAGGTAGAGGTTTAAATTAAGGTATAAAGGTAGGTAGAGGTATAAATTAAGGTATAAAGGTAGGTAGAGGTATAAAGATGTGTCCACACATAGTCGATGGCCTGCGATCGAGGTAAGAGTAGAGATGAACAATGCAAGTTTCAAGTTTTAACTCAACCACTATGCATTTAGTTTGTCTTTTTTACTTTCCTTATCCTATAGGAAAGAATGTAATGTAATCGGGTCAAATTTTCGATGGTCAGTTTTTAGTTTCAAAACACGTTTTAAGGTCCCAAGAGCCTAAATCCAAAGTTTCAGCCATTGGTCCGTGTTTGTGTCTGTCTGTCTGTCTGTGTGTCCGTGTGTCTCTGTAAACAAAATATCTCGAGAACGGTAAGAGCTAGAGAGTTGAAATTTGGAATGTAGCTGTCAAATGTGACAAGGATGCGACACGAAACGTTTGGTTGAGATGGTTGCTGCGCTTGGCGGTATTTTGACGCTTTTAGACAGATTTCGACCGTTTTTTGGCGGTTTTCAGCTATAGCGACAAAACGGTTAGAGATATTATAAAAGTTATGGTAAAAAGAACACTCAAATAAGCATCATTCAATAGGATAAGGAAAGTCGTGTGATGTTCACACCAGATATATTTTTTTTTTGTCCTGTCCGACTTTGATGAAATTTAGCAAACATATCGCACATCTTAATGGAATAACGTAATTCGTCATATTTTGAAGTTTAATAAATTGAAGAAATTACGTTATTCTATCAGATATGCGATATTTGCCGAAATAAGGAAATTTGGTAATTATTAAATTTGGACAGAAGGGATCTCGCACGGGTCCTTTTTCTGAGCGAGTTCCACAATTCTGCCAACCACGTTTAAGAGGATATCAAGATCTCTGTCACAGAACAAGATAACAAATATGACAAATGACAATGCTGTAAGGTCATTGAACATGATATATAGTAGGTATGGTCCTTAGCTTTTCATTGAAACTCGTGCCAAGGCATTATTCAAATGTTTAATATTGACATGTAGAACATTGTTTACATGGCTAGCAAGGAACTTGAACATACTCTGGGTATGACCTCAACTAAACGTTCTACAAGTTTACTTCTTCCGATGTTTAGCACGTCTATGAATTAATTAAGAATCCTTATCACTAGTATCGTCTTATCAGTAAATAAAATCAAGGTGTGTTTAGTTCTGATGTATGGT
>NW_007381336.1:23816-24435 GCF_000475195.1 Diaphorina citri | reverse complement strand
CGGACTATCTCCCCCCTCGCTTCTTCCAGAACGTACCGCAGTGCAAATCAGCGCGAACCGGGCCAGCCGTCCACCAATCTGAACACCGTCTTCATTCAAACACTTACGTTATATCCTCTTGTTATTTTCTATTATGAATATCAAAAATAAACCTAATAAAAAGTACCTGTTGGGAAAAAAACGGGTTTTAATTTAAGTTTAAACCATTTTTTTTCTTCTGTAGAACGTACCGCAGTTCAAATCAGCGTGAACCGGGCCAGCCTTCCACGCCGTCCACCAATCTGAATACCGTGTTCCGACTCATCAAGGAGGTGCAGAAGAAATTCCGCTCTCGAGAGGCCGAAGAAAAGGAGAAGGAGGACCTGGTGAAGCAGGATAAACTGGAGGAGAGTCGAAGCAAGGGCAACCCGAAGCTGAAGGACTTGTATATGCGGCCGAACATTGTGATGAAACGAATGACAGGTAAGCAAAGTTAGACAAAACTCTAAATAAAATAAATCCTATTTTTCTAATACCTTTTTCTCCCTCCTTTGTTTTTCTCTTTCCTTTTAATGTCAGCTATTAAGCTGACAAAAACCGGTTGGGTGGAAGAGCTCACTAGGTGAGAATCCTGCCATTA
>NW_007381336.1:9417-16507 GCF_000475195.1 Diaphorina citri | reverse complement strand
TAGCGAGGTGAGGTGGGGGTGTAGGGGGAGGAAGCAATAAAAATGAAATCAGTGGGGGGGGGATGAAATACTTCCGGGGGAGATGAGAGAATGCAGAGGAGAAAAGGGGAAAAGAGGAAAAGATATGGGAGATGAGGATGGTAGAAGAAGAAGAATAGGGGAAGAAGAGGAAGAAGAAGAAGAGGAAGAAGAGGAGAAAGAAGAAGAAGAAGGAGGAGAAGAGAAAGAAGAAGAAGGGGAGGAGAAAGAGAAGAAGTTCCTCCTTCTTGGAGGAGAAGAGAAAGAAGAAGAAGAGGAGGAGAAAGAAGAAGAAGAGAAAGGAGAAGAAGAAGAGAAAGAAGAAGGAGGAGAAGAAGATTAAGAAGAAAGAGGAGAAGAAGAAGAGAAACAAGAAGAAGGAGGAGGAAAAGAAGAAGAGAAACAAGAAGAAGGAGGAGGAAGAAGAAGAACAAGAAGAAGGAGGAGGAAGAAGAAGAACAAGAAGAAGGAGGAGAAGAAGAAGAAGAAGAAGAGAAAGAAGAATAGGGGAAGAAAAGAACTGGAGGAGAAAGAAGAGCAATCTGAGGAAGAGGAGGAAGGAGAGAAAGTGAAGAAAGAGAAAATGTAGGAAAGTAGGAACAGGTACTCGTAGAATTAAATGCAGATAAATAGAAAAGGAGAAAAAAAGAAAAGAACCAGAATCAAGAGAAGAAAGAAGACGAAGGGGAAGGAAAACGAGAAGGAGAAAAAGAAAGAAGAAAAAGAAGAAGAGAAAGAAAGAAGAAAGACGAAAGAAGAAGAAGAGAAAGAAGAAAGAAGACGAAGGGGAAGGGAAACGAGAAGGAGAAAAAGAAGAAGAAGAGAAAGAAGAAGAAAAAGAAGAAGAACAAGAAGGGGAAGAAGAAGAGAAAAAAGAAGAACAAGAAGAAGGAGGAGAGAAGAAGAAGAAAAAGGAGGAGAGAAGAAGAAGAAGGAGGAGAGAAGAAGAAGAAGTAGGAAGAGAGAGACAGAACGAGCTTTTGTACACGGATTAGCGGGTTTTGTTTAGCGGCCTTTTGTTTTCAAACCCATAGAATTGAGAGGAAGAAGATGAAGAAGAGGAGGAATAGAAGAAGGAAGAAGAGTCGGCGAGAGTAAAAAGAGGAGTAAGGGAAGAGAGATGGAGGAAGAAGAGAAGGACAAGAAGGGGAAGGATATGAAAGGAGAAGAATAGAAGGAGGAGGAGAGGGTGAGAGGCAAAAGATGAGAAGGGGAAGAGAGGGGAAGGAATAAAAATAGAATAAGAGGCGAGAGAGGGGTATGTATTTAAATTCAACATCATATATTAAATTACCTAACTAAAGACCAAAATTCAATAAAAGATTTTCTTTCTTTTTACTTAAATCCTTTAATTATTAACTTTATTTCTCAATCCGGACTATCTCCCCCCTCGCTTCTTCCAGAACGTACCGCAGTGCAAATCAGCGCGAACCGGGCCAGCCGTCCACCAATCTGAACACCGTCTTCATTCAAACACTTACGTTATATCCTCTTGTTATTTTCTATTATGAATATCAAAAATAAACCTAATAAAAAGTACCTGTTGGGAAAAAAACGGGTTTTAATTTAAGTTTAAACCATTTTTTTTCTTCTGTAGAACGTACCGCAGTTCAAATCAGCGTGAACCGGGCCAGCCTTCCACGCCGTCCACCAATCTGAATACCGTGTTCCGACTCATCAAGGAGGTGCAGAAGAAATTCCGCTCTCGAGAGGCCGAAGAAAAGGAGAAGGAGGACCTGGTGAAGCAGGATAAACTGGAGGAGAGTCGAAGCAAGGGCAACCCGAAGCTGAAGGACTTGTATATGCGGCCTAATATTGTGATGAAACGAATGACGGGTGAGTAAAGGTAGATAAAAGCCTAAATAAAACAGAATAAATCAAGCCCGAATACATCCGGCCCGAAGGACCAGAAAAACTCTATTTCTGAGAGTCGAATACCTGAACGACGCGCAAGTTAAGATACAAGTCTAAATAAAATATAATAAATCCGGCCCGAAGGACCACATTTGGTTAAATCTGGCCCAAAGGACCAAATTTGGTTAAATCTGGCCCAAAGGACCACATTTTGTTAAATCCGGCCCAAAGGACCACATTTTGTTAAATCCGGCCCAAAGGACCACATTTTTTTCTAATTGATTAAAACCGGCCCGACGGACCACAATTTTTTCTAATATATTAAATCTTGGCCGAATGACCACAATTTTTTCTAATAGATAAAATTCGGCCCGAAGGACCACAATTTTTCTATTAGATAAAATCCAGTCCGATAATTTATTATACAGAGTGTATCTAACGTTCATTTCCCCCGTTCAGGTTCCCTGGAGGCCCACGTGAATGGGTTCCGATACACTTCGGTGCGCGGAGACAAAGTAGACATCCTGTATAACAATATTAAACACGCCTTCTTTCAACCGTGCGACGGGGAGTTGGTGATTCTGTTGCATTTCCATTTGAAGAACGCCATCATGTTCGGGAAGAAGAAACACGTGGATGTGCAGTTCTATACGGAGGTGAGTGAAACTGTTTCACTGAAACACGGATTAAAAAAAAAAATGGCTGGGGGACGTTAAACAGGAAGTAGACCAGCTTAGTCTTCCTGGGGACTTTAAACGGAGTATACCAGCCTGACTTTCCCTTGCAATCACCCTAGTTAGGGCTGATTGAGAGGCTGACGAAAAACGCCGACCCCGTCTGTACACGGGAAAAGGCGAAGAAAAAGGAAGGAAGAAGGAAAGGAATTAGGTAATAATAATAAAATTTAATAATATGGACAGTGGACACAAATGGGTTAGTCCTAGTCAAAACACAAGAGAGATTAAAAGCGTGGTAGGAGCGCCGTGAAAGTGCGAACTAATTATGCAATGTGCTCGGCTTAGAGAGATTTGCAATGAGCTTAGCTTTTGTGGGGTGATAATTTTTTGGCTTTTGTCTTCATTTACCCTGTGTAAAAGTGTCTCTATTTTACCTTGGGACAGTACACGATTCACCTAATTTTATGTAATAAAACTAAAAACATAAACGAAACTCAAAATGTTGGTCGAGAGCGGAACATTTCTCTCCCGCAGTCTCTGCTTCCTGTGTACCCTCTCTCTTTCTCTGTCTCTCTCTCTCTCTCTGTATCTCTCTCTATCTATCTATCTCTCTCTCCCTTTTCCCTTACTTAGACTAATACTCTCTCTCTCTTGCAGTTTATCTCTCTCTATCTATCCATTTATCTCAACACTTTGACGCTTTCTTTCGAACGGTCTGTTGCGAAATACAAGATAACCTGTACGAATTGTTCAGACAATACTAGGTATGATAAATTTTCGACTAAAAAACAATCAAAGTATCATTAGTACAACACAATAACAGTAATATTGCTACTATGACACTATGTACTTTTCGTTTCTATTAATTTGTTATCATTACTATTTGTTTTTATTTTACTTGTTTGTCAAATTTTATCATCATTGCACACCTAGACCATAAAAGGAATATTCCTACCAAATTTCAGCTTTCTAGGTGTTGTGGTTCTCGAGATAGAGCGATCAGTGTGTGCACTATGAAATGTGAATGGATCTTGTTCTTATAATATAAGATTATGACCTTTTTGGGTACCCGATTCACAATATTTCCTACCCTGTTTTTTTAGTCCGTCCTTCCTTTATTATTACAATAGTAATAAAAAGGTATCTATAAGGGACGGACTATTGTATTCGCTTCGGTGTCGTCTGTCACTCTGTCTAAGATTGGTTTATAGCTCTCCATTCTACTCTATCAGATGTCTTCCTCTTCATGTCTGCATATGTTTCAGACCCGGAGTATTTCACACTTTGGTCGATGTATCTTTCTCTTGGTCTTCCTCTTCCTTGGGAACCCTGACTCTTTTTTCAATGACTGCAACCATGAAATCATTGTGCCATTGTTTAATTACAAAAGTACCTAAGGTATTAATAGACAAAGAAAGTAATTGTTATGCAATGTGCTCGGCTTAGAGAGATTTGCAATGAGCTTAGCTTTTGTGGGGTGATAATTTTTTGGCTTTTGTCAAGTTTATTTACCCTGTGTAAAAGTGTCTCTATTTTACCTTGGGACAGTACACGATTCACCTAATTTTACGTAATAATTATGACCTTTTTGGGTACCCGATTTAATGTTATAGCTGTATCTTATAGTCATACCTTTCATCCTTCAACAGTCCAAATTTATAAAGCACTACCTAACTAGTGTAGCTAAATAGGGTAAGTGTACCATTTATTCGCCCACCTAAAAAACGTACCATTTATTGGCCTACCTGCCAATTTTTATTTGTTTCTAATTTTGTTTTTATGACTACAATTTTTGAATAACACTGGTTCGCTAGCAGTTTTTAAGCCCTTTCTTTTGATGAAATTGAATTTTCTTCCGAACTAGTCACAACTCAAAATTACCACAACTCAGAATCACAACTCTCTTCTTCGGGTCAATCAATCTGGACTAAAGCTGGACTGAGTTTGACTATCAGCAAGAAGTGTAACCTTAGCTGAAATGATTCTACTGAACTTCAGCACTTCACACGTTCGTTATCAGGGGAGGAGGCAGGGTGAGAGTTTTACCAAGTTGGTATTGTTTGAATTTGTTTTACATTGTTTGATAAAAAAAAAATGGTTTGACTTGAGGGAAAATAATGGAAACTTTGAGGTGTAGTAGATGAACCAAATATTATAGGGACTGGTCTTTGCGTCAGGGCAGTGAAAATAAAAGATCTTTTTTGCCAGCCTAGTTAGCTTAGTTGGTAGGATAAAATCCGCCCGGGCGGATTTTATCCTACCAACTAAGCTGATGGGATAATGTTCGTTCTCGGAACGGCTGGCTTTTTCCTATCCTGTCTTCCTTCTCTCTTCGATTTCGGGACGATAAGACCATAGCAGTTACAGTTCCCTCTGTCAAACCTCTTTAAAAAAAAAGTGGTAACCACAGGCCCTTAAAGGTTTTTTTGGAAAGCAAAATTCTGCCCCTCAAAGAGTTAAGTTACCTAGGCTAGGTAGCTAGGTACGCGTATAAGTTGCTTTTTTTAAAAAAACTTCTATTGTACCTAAGCTTCGTATCTTTTATTAAATTGTAAAGAGACTGGTGCCACAGATTTGATTTCTTGAAGTCATCATTACTGATCTTTTGTCCGGTAGAAAATGGTACCAAAAGTTCCAGCGGAGCGACGCGACGGTTCATGCAGGAAAACCCCATTTTTACTTTCCTTATCCTATAGGAAGGAAATCAGTTTTTAATGCCAAAACACGTTTTGAGGTCCCTAGAGCCTAAATCCAAAGTTTCAGCCATTGGCAAATTTTCGATGGTCAGTTTTTAGTGCCAAAACACGTTTTGAGGTCCCTAGAGCCTAAATCCAAAGTTTCAGCCATTTTTCCGTGTCCGGGAGTTTCTCGTCTTTTTACTTTCCTTATCCTATAGGAAGGAAAGTAATGTAATCGGGTCAAATTTTCGATGGTCAAATTTTAGTGCCAAAACACGTTTTGAGGTCCCTAGAGCCTAAATACAAAGTTTCAGCCATTGGTCCGTGTGTCTGTCTGTCCTTCTGTCTGTAAACAAAATATCTCGAGAACGGTAAGAGCTAGAGACTTGAAATTTGGAATGCAGCTGTCAAATGTGACAAGGATGCAACACGAAACGTTTGGTTAAAATAGTTGCTGCGGTTGGCGGTATTTTGACCGCTTTTTGGCGGTTTTCAGCTATATCGACTTAAACGGTTGGTTAAAATAGTTGCTGCGGTTGGCGGTATTTTGACCGCTTTTTGGCGGGTTTCGACCGCTTTTTGGCGGTTTTCAGCTATATCGACTTAAACGGTTGGAGATATTGTAAATGTTACAACAGAACACCCAAATAAGCACCATTCAATAGGATAAGATTATCCATTCAATAGGATGTTCACACCAGATTTTTTTATTCGCCGTCACGCGTAGCGGAGGCTATCTCTCTGAACTGAAATTCAACCAGAAATATTTCAGCAGGAATTCTAAAAATCTTTTGTTTTTTACGGTAGATTTTTAGAAGAAACCTCTTCAGGGCTGTTTGCTCCTACAGCTAAGCGTCCTACACCTCGGACTGAACTTATTGTGACCTGACAGACGGTAATGATCAGGTGTACCTGCCCTAAGACAGCAATGAATAAAAAGATTATAGTGGTATGTGTGTTTTAGAATTTAGACGATGTCGATCGACACCAACTGAAATCCATATGAAGTTGGTTAGATCAAATGGTCAAATCGACAAACTGACATCGCCTAACCACCATAGGTAATATGGATCATGGGCTCTGCTCTAAGCTATGTCCACACATGGTCGATGGCTGTCGATCGACGAGGTAAATATATGTTGTCAAGGCAGTGTGGACGATTTCAGTTGACATCGATCGACGAGGTGAATCTATGTGTGAACACAGCTTTAGAAATCAAGTTTTTAACCACCTACAAACCCCGTTCACGGGCGCGGTTATACCCAAATCACCTTCAAATTTCACGTACTTCAAAAGGTTCGGGGCGAAAATTTTCGCTAAAATTCTCGTCACGTTACGAAAGCGGAAAAGAAGTCGAACGAAATTCAGTCTCCCGTCTACACGCCACCACAGTTCGCGGTACACTGAAAAGTTCCTTCGACGTTCAGGCCAAAAAAGTCCTTTTCCGCTCCGCGCATGCGCAAAACGGACCAATGGGGACGCGCGGGAAATTTTCGTCTCCACCAATGGCAAGCGAGCTTTGGGTGGAGTTGGGAAAAAATTGCGTTCACGTAGCACTTTCGAATACCTATGGAGGTGCAGGCGAAAAATTAATAAGATTTTTTCTTCCTCTTCTATCTATTTTTACTTTCTTTATCCTATAGGAAGGAAAGTAATGTACCTATTAGTCGGGTCAAATTTTCGATGGTCAGTTTTTAGTGCCAAAACACGTTTTGAGGTCCCTAGAGCCTAAATACAAAGTTTCAGCCATTGGTCCGTGTGTGTCTGTAAACAAAATATCTCGAGAACGGTAAGAGCTAGAGACTTGAAATTTGGTATGCAGATGTCAAGTGTGACAAGGATGCGACACGAAACTTTTGGTTA
>NW_007381336.1:7645-8691 GCF_000475195.1 Diaphorina citri | reverse complement strand
GTTTGACAGGGGGAACTGTAACTGCTATGGTCTTATCGTCCCGAAATCGAAGAGAGAAGGAAGACAGGATAGGAGAAAGCCAGCCGTTCCGAGAACGAACATTATCCCATCAGGATAAAATTCGCCCCGGGCGGGAATCGAACCCGCGGCCTAGCGCTTACAAGGCAGACGCACTACCAACTAAGCTAACTAGGCTGGCTTAACATTTTTTGAAAATAAGAAAGAAAATAACGCGAAATTCGACTAAATTGTTGCGTATCAGCGTATTGCATACACAGAAACATGTAAATGTATGTCTGTCTGTTACGGCGCTGTTACTCTGATGGACCTTTTGTTGTCCTCTTTTCACGAAAAAACGGCTCCTGTCTGTTACGGCGCTGTTACTCTGATGGACCTTTTGTTGTCCTCTTTTCACGAAAAAACGGCTTGACCGATTTTGATGAAATTTGTTGTGGTTGTTGAGAAGAGTAC
Source organism: Diaphorina citri (assembly GCF_000475195.1). Classification (NCBI taxonomy): domain Eukaryota; kingdom Metazoa; phylum Arthropoda; class Insecta; order Hemiptera; family Psyllidae; genus Diaphorina; species Diaphorina citri. The sequence continues at coordinate 8,220 of NW_007381336.1, read as the reverse complement.
TGAGGGTGACATAGGCTATTTAAATTTGTCATATTCCATCCCGATACAAAATGGCAGCACCTCAAAGTTCGAGAAGAGTACTGAGGGTGACATAGGCTATTTAAATTTGTCATATTCCATCCCGATACAAAATGGCAGCACCTCAAAGTTATGACTCTGATGCCACGCTGATCCCGTACAAAGGACGGGTCAACCACTAGTTCTTTTAAAGTCCATAGATGACTCTTATGCCACGCTGATCCCGTACAAAGGACGGGTCAACCACTAGTTCTTTTATAGTCCATAGACTGTTGGAATAGGACAAAAAAAGTCCCTTTGACATAAGCAGAGATCAAATTTTGTCAATGTCGAGGACAAATTCCGTAAATCGGGGACCTTGGACTGAGAGAAGTCGATTAGAGGGCAAAGTTGAGGAGCAAAGGTGAAACGAAAGAATACGACCACATTGGTGGAGATGCAAAAACTTCAACACTAAAAAAAGAGCATTCGAAAAGAAGCAGAAGACACCCATAGTGCACCACACAAGAAAAGGGAAGGTAAAAAAACCTTGGGCTCAAAAAAAAAAAAAAAAAAAT
>NW_007381336.1:4106-6580 GCF_000475195.1 Diaphorina citri | reverse complement strand
CCAGGTTTTTGTCTTGTCTTGTTATCAATAGACCACCAAGGCTATAGGTACAAGTACATGTGTCTACAGGTTATAAACTCATTTTTAAAATCTCCTTTTTGTGTTTAACCTAACCCTAGGTATAATAAAACTGGTCACAGCTTGTATGTAACAGCCCTTTTTTTTGTAGCAATTTTTCCATTCATGACTTCTGAACAAGGACCAGAGGCTTTTGTTAGATAAAAAGGTTTCTGGAAACTCACCCTGAGATTTTTTTCTATCTATTCCTTTTCAGACCACTGGTCTTACCGGCTTGGCTGTTTCCCCTGACCCAAAACATTCACTGACGGTTCTGTACAACAAAATTCTCCGCTTACTTGCCAAGATGCCCGATGACGCTGCATACAAAAAATACACCAAGGAAATTGTGGACACCCGCATCAAAGTTGTACAACAAGTAAGTTGGAAAGTTGGCCTATGTTCCTGAATGCAACTCGGTAATTTAACTCGGTAACTTTTATTTTTCAGGAGGTTTGATGGAGAGAACTGTAACAACAGGGATCTTATCGTCCTAGAATGGAAGAGAGATAGAGGATATAATAGGAAAAATCTAGCTGTTCCAAGAACAAACCTTATCTGTTAAGGATAAATTTTGCCCCGGATGGAAATCTAGTTCTTTTTTCTATGGCCTGGACCACAATCTTGGCTCTACCTTCCAAGCCAGCTGGGCTAGAATTAAAGTTTTCAAATTAGAGATTCAAACATATCTTAGATTTCAGAAAACCATTTTCCAAAAGTAGCTATTTTTTGATATATGTACATATCTTTTTCACTTGGTACAGTACCTAGTAATAAGAAGGTTTTAATTTTTCTCTAAAGGTGTGTCCACACATAATTGACTGGCCAGGTCTCAATGTCAGCTGAACCGTCCACACTGCCTCAACATTCACCTCGTCAAATGAGGGCTTGTCAATTATGTTTGGACACATCTTAACAGTCTTCCTCTTGTTCACAGGCAAAATCTATCGATGAAATGGAGACCAAAATCAAATCGGGTCAAATTGAAGAAGTCATCATTCAGGCTGAGAACGAGCTTCTGTTAGCGCGTAAAATGCTCAATTGGAAACCGTGGGAACCGTTGCTGAAAACCAGTCCCCCTCAGCAATGGGTTTGGCCTCCTGCTAAGTTCACACCTCAGAATTAGAGTATTCGGTTTGTTTTAGGAAGATGAAATTGTAAAATTTACAATTAATTTTGTTAATTTCTTCAACAAATTCAATTTTGTTTTCAAATGTCAGGGACTTGGCTGTAAGGTCATTCTCCCACTTGGAAATCGTAAAAGTGATCTATGATTTTATGAAAGAATTTATATCTATTAAAAAAATGATCCAGTAATCTCATACTGCTGGTTTTTCCCAGCTGGGTAGCTTGTCACCAAATAGAGGATAAAACTTGTTGAAAGTGATGTTTTATGAAAAGACCTCCTTTCTGTTCTATTCCATCAGACGTAACACGTAAATTACCTACTGTAAAATACCTGTTTATAGAAAAATAAAATAACATCGAAATGTTTTTCAAATTGAATGTCTTTTTATTTGAATTACTGGTTTGAGTAGTCAATATTTATATTACAAAAATAATAAATAAAATCAAAACTAGGTATATAATATTCCTTGTGCCGAAGAAAAAAATGGGACACATGCTTCAGGAAGAATTTGTTTTCAGATAATTTTCCTTTAGCGATGAGCTATTTTTTAAATCAAAAATGATAAGAAAATGGTGGTAAGGTCATGTGATATAACGATGGACAAAATGGGGTGTATTTTCCTTTCGAAATTTCTCCTCTTCTGAAGCTTGTTTCATTTCTTTTTCCTTTTTTTTTTTTTTGTTAAAAAGATGAGTGTTTCACCGCCGTTTTTATTTCGTAGCGATGAAACAACTGCTACATTGGACGCTTGTGGTCTGTGTCGTAGCATGCCCATCCCGTAGTATGCCTCTCATCAGATGGGCGAGAAGAGACACAATACTTCCCATTTAGGTGCTGGCTCAACACGAGAACACCAGAAAGTAACCCGTTGAAATATTTGCAATCGAAAAACGAATACAAATTTTTGTCGATGGTGGGATTCGAACCCGGGACCTTCTGCATGGCAAGCAAGCGCGCTACCACTGGACCAACCGTGCCCCCTAAACTAGTGCCAAACTTGCCTGCAAGTCAACTAAGGAAGAGTTAAACAGTGTATTTTTCGCATATAAAACTAGTAAAACGAAGCAGGAAGAGACAGTTTAACCATGTTTTTTTTTCCCCATTTAATGGAGCGGTTGCATATGGGTAAAAATTATAAATAAATGGCCGATTCCTATGTTAAAAGTTGGGAAAAATCCAAATCTGACGTCAAAACTCCGAAAAAATAACTGTAAAAGGTCGAAAATTCAATTTTTATTTTCCGTTCTAATGAAAGAGTTCAAATATGTGTGACGTCAGACTTTACGCA
>NW_007381336.1:0-3662 GCF_000475195.1 Diaphorina citri | reverse complement strand
TGTAATTAGGGCGTAGTCCTAATTTTTAAGGCGGGGCCCGCCCTCTCTCTCGGCGCCCGGAATCGCGCAATGTTCCGTCTCGCGCGATGGTTGATTCGAGGCATTGATCCGACCGAAGTAACCGCTGAAACCGTCGTCCCGCCTTGATCGGGGTGAAAGAAAACCTACCACCTAGCTTAAAGAAATACATGTCGCCTTCGTAAAGAAAAAAGTAAGAAGCAAGACATTGCGTCCAATTCGTATGCAGCTCGCAACTGACTATAAACTCCCCACTTACATGCCGGTAAACTTCTTACACAATAAAGAAAGTAAATCAAATGTGATAATAATACATAAAATAAGATTTATTTTTTTGGGTAGTCCACTTAAAAGCTGTACCCGTCCTGTGTTAGACACTAATATTCCAACCAGCTCAAATTGATGTCAAATTCCTGCCTCCTGAACCAAATTGACTCGTAACTTCTACCAAATTGACTCGAATTTTTTCGTTCTCGAAACGGCTGCCTTTCTCCTATCCTGTCCTCCTTCTCTCTTCGATTTCGGGACGATAAGACCATAGCAGTTACAGTACCCTCTATCAAACCTCTTCAAAAAAAAAAAGTTTAATAAAGAGGTTTGATAGAGGGAACTGTAACTGCTAAGGGTCTTATCGTCACGAAATCGAAGAGAGAAGGACAAGATAGGAGAAAGCCAGCCGTTCCTATAAGCCGACCATTATCTGTTTGGGATAAACAGATAAGGTTCGTTCTCGGAACGGCAGGCTTTCTTCTATCCTGTCCTCTTTTCGATTTCGGGACGATAAGACCTTAGTAGTTACAGTTCCCTCTATCAAACCATTTTTAGAAATAAACACAACCCCGACAAAAAAAATGTGACTTTGCTGAGAAATGAACAGCTCATCTCTCAAGGGGATTTAGCTAGAATGATGGGGATTCAGCTAAAAAGATCGTTCACCTGGCACGAACACCTAGTCTCTATACAAAAATATACGCAATTTAAACTAAAGCTAAAACCTGGCTCCGTGCTATAATTACAAGTGAACAGCATTGAGCAGAAAGGAACCAGAAACCACTTTCAAAATGAAAAAGTTTGAAGAGTTGTGACGTCAGATTTCAAGAAAGGATGCGCAGAAACGTATGCGCACAAACACATTAATGTGTTACCTGTGCTCGGGAGAGTTGATGTGACGTCATCGCCTACAGGAGCTTATGCCGTGACGTCAGATTTCAGAAGTCGTAGGAGAAAAAAAAATTCCCTAGTTCCTCATTTTTTCAGCTCTTTGACTTCGAAACATCACCCAAGTAAGCGCAACTGTTCTATTTACATATTTTTGGGTGGTTTTCTGCTTAAGGCTGTCCAAATAATGCTTTATATTACAAAAAATTACCAGACTGTTAAAGCTAACCATATACTTTTTTTACAAATGTTAACGCCCTTTAGCTTCTTCTGCATGCTAATTAAACGCTTTCATCATTTTTACTTTTTGTCAATCCACTCCTGGAGGTCTCTTTTAGGTTTTTCTCTAAACAAATCTGTCACTTGTTACCCGGCTAACCGTGCCCCCCCAATTATTTTCTTTTGATTTCAGGTGACACAGTGGTTGTCAACGAATCCGGCCCAGCCTCCATTTTAACCAATTTGAAGAAGAAGCTAGCCTCGGTGTCTATTCTACTCAAGGGAGAAGACGAAGAAGAAGACGATGAGGAAGAGAAGGAGAATGAGCCCCAGCAGCCTGCCCCTCTGGTATGATATATTAGTCTTAGGATAATAAGCTACAGAATAGATTAATAATTAGTCTTGGAATAATAAGTTAGCCTCGGTGTCTATTTGTAGGAACCTTTGAAAATTAGTCCCCCGTTTCCCCCTGGATTCCTATCCTCCCTCCTCTTTGATTTCGGGACTATAAGATCTCCGTTGTTACAGTTCCCTCTATCAAACCTGTGAAAAAAGAAGAGGAAAAAAAAAATCAAATTATTAGTATTTTTTTTTTTTTTTATCTAGGTAGATTATGTTCGGGAAGAAGAAACACGTGGATGTGCAGTTCTATACGGAGGTAAGTGAAACTGTTTCACTGAATCAAGAAAAGGAAAGAAAAAAAAGGTTAAAAAACACTACTTGTTCTTCGCCTTTACCCATGTACTTACAGACGGGGTCGGCGTTTTTCGTCAGCCTCTCAATCCAGCCCCGACTAGGGTGATTGCTTTGGGCCGACATTTGGTTTTGGCTACAAATTTTACGAGTGGATGCCCTTTGCACTCAACCTCCCTGCTATTTCTTTAGCAAGAGAAATTCAGACTTGTATACTCCCTGTTCAAAGTCCCCCAGCCAGACTAAGCTGGTCTACTCCCTGTTTAACGTCCCCCAGCCAGACCCCCAGTTTTATAATTATTAAAACTCGTTCTAACAACGTACACGGATCTGGGCAAACACCAACACATATAGCGAAGCTATACTAGGTAGTTTTTATAATTATTAAAATTAGTTCTAATAATTTTTTTTTCTTCTTTCTAATTAATCAGGATGTTCATTTACTCTATTTGTTGTAATATATGTTCCCACAATATATCAAAATATGTATATAAGACCTTGGTTAGACTGCGGGGGTAAAGGGACTTTTCAGTCCTATCCCAGCAGGATAAACAAGGTATATTCTATTCTATTCTTGTTCAGGTGGGAGAGATCAACACAGATTTGGGTAAACACCAACACATGCACGATCGAGACGATCTGGCTGCTGAACAATCCGAGAGAGAATTGAGATCCAAACTGAAAGCGGCGTTCAAGAGCTTCACGGAAAAGGTAAGAGAAGAAAGAAGGAATCTATTCAGGTGGGAGAGATCAACACAGATCTGGGCAAACACCAACACATGCACGATCGAGACGATCTGGCCGCTGAACAATCCGAGAGAGAATTGAGATCCAAACTGAAAGCGGCGTTCAAGAGCTTCACGGAAAAGGTAAGAGAAGAAAGAAGGAATCACCTTCTATCTTTGGTCAATAAAAAAGACAATTTTTTTTTTGTAATAAAAAAATAAAAATAAAAACAAATACAGTAGAAATATACATTTTTTTAAAGAGGTTTGACAGAGGGAACTGTAACAGCTATGGTCTTATCGTCCCGAAATCGAAGAGAGAAGGAAGAGAGGATAGGAGAAAGCCAGTCGTTCCGAGAACGAACATTATCCCATCAGGATAAAATCCGCCCCGGGCGGGAATCGAACGGATAGGAGAAAGCCAGCCGTTCCGAGAACGAACATTATCCCATCAGGATAAAATCCGCCTCGGGCGGGAATCGAGCCCAGTGGCCTAGCGCTTACAAGGCAGACGCACTACCAACTAAGCTAGCTAGGCTGGCTGAACCTTAACTTAATTTATGCCGACAGAAATATACATTTTAAATTAAAATTTATCAAGGAAAGGCGAAATTTACTTTTGTCTGTGTTCGATTAGTAATATTATTAAGTTAACCACCCCCAAGACCGAGGCTCATTGAAGAGGTTGATTCCAAATGTCTACCCCACTTGAGTGGCATAAGCGAAAGAAGAAGAACACCTTGTACATATTTTAGAATAGGATATACCTTGTTCAAGTCAGCTCCCATGGCGTAGTGGTCACTGCACTCGCCTTGCACGCGGGAGACCCGGGTTCGATTCCCGGCGGGG
>NW_007381335.1:13375-14138 GCF_000475195.1 Diaphorina citri | reverse complement strand
CTATCCTCCAAAGTATCTAAGCTGATTTTCCATTTTAACTTGAAAACTTGTACTTTTTCCTATGAGGGTATAAGGGTGTGTCCAAACATAGTCAACCAGCTGACTGATTGGCAACTGTCAACTACGTATTGACACACCTTTAGACAATGAATCAAGAGAATACATGAAGTACAAGGAGTCACTCAGATGTATCAAAAAGCATCTGGTCAATGAAACAGGTGCAGTGTCTCCAGACTTAGTGATTTTTCACTAAAATTAGTGAATTCTTGGCAAATCTAGTGATTTAGTGATTTGAGGTCAAAATCTAGTGATTTTTGAAAGGAATGTAATTTCATTGCAAAATTGCTCCGAAAGCTGGAAAAAATCGACCATTTTTTCAGAAACCTACAATTTTGCCCCTTCAAATTTGTCGCGTATGCAATGTGCACTGCTTTTAATTTGGTGAAAGTGCTATAGTTGCCTTCACACATTTTTTTTTTTTTTTTTTTTTTTTTTTTTCAACATTCATAAACCAGCGGCCGGGCGGGATAGCACCTTCCATTGAAAAGCACTCCGCATGGATCACTGAAGTTGAGACGGTTGAGCATTGTTAGTACCCGGATGGTGCGACCATAATCTGGCAAACTAGTCATTGCTTCTAGCTTAAAAAAAAAAATATTGGTAGACATAGAAAGTGAAGTTAACCAGGTTTTTCCATTGTCTTATAGAGGATCTTCTACTATAAAAATTGAGTATATATGAGACCTTCTCACCCCCCCAAAAC
>NW_007381335.1:0-9607 GCF_000475195.1 Diaphorina citri | reverse complement strand
GTAAATGGACTTAGTGAAATAAAAGATATTCGCATAATGAAATAGATGCTTTGGAAGTGTCTGAAAAGGAGGGATTAAAATGGGATGGTAAAAAGCTTAACAGCTGGGGTCCGTCCTCCGGGATTTTTTAGGGGGGCCGTGTTTATTCCGATTCGTGTTAAAAGAAATCAGTATTATGCTACTACCTATTTGCTGAATATTCAGTTTATTATTCATTCTTGATTTGTTTTTGATTTTATTTCATGTATGATTTAAATCAGCACTAGGCGTTCTCCCTTTTTCATATAAGCGTTCAAGTCCCCCCCCTCATTTGTTGGCCGTTGCTCCCGGGCGTAGTTAAATAGGTGCGCTCAAAACCGTTATCCAAACCTGGTTGACCTATATATCAAATTAAAGGTCTTTTTACCAGGAACACGAAAATGGTGGTGCAAATTTTGTCCTAAAAACCATAAAGCCAAAAAACCAAAAAAACTTTGTGTGTCTGTCTGTCTGTCTGTTCCCATAGAAGGACTTATCCAAACCTGGTTTTTGGGGGATTTTTTTCACATTTTCTCACACAAATGAGGTCTGATCTTGAAATTTGTCGCGACGACCTATGAACTCAAAGCGAGAAAGTTTTGGATAACACTTCAGTCGATCATTTAAGACCGGTTTTAGCGTCACCTATGTTAAGCTACGCCGAGCAAGGCCAATAAATGGATGGGTGACTTGAACCTTATATTGGGAATAAAGGGAGAACGGGCTCTAGTCTTGATTTTAAATCATTACATGAAAGTAAAATCGAAAAATCAAATCAAGAATAATAATAAACTGAATATTAAACAAATTAGGTAGGTACATAGGTACTGATTTTCTTTAATCACGATCGAATAAACTACGGGCTAAAAAATTGCCGGAGGGACGGGCCCAGCTTGTTTATTAATAAAAATTAATAAAATGTGAAATCAAAATAGCAAAATATATAATCGAGGGAAAAAAGACTCCTCCCTTCTCCTCTTCAAAATATTACCTCATAAAAAAAGTAAAAAGTAAGCTCTCATTTTTACAATTTTATTTTTTAATATCATCAAATAGTGTACAGTAAAGAGTAGTGAAATAATTGAAAAAGCACCAAACAACATAACTGCTAGCGTACATAAAAAAGATTATTTTTCTATTTTTAATAGATTAATAATAAAAATTAATAAAATGTGAAATCAAAATGGAAAAATATATAATCGAGGGAAAAAAGACTCCTCCCTTCTCCTCTTCAAAATATTAGGTACCTCATAAAAAAAGTAAAAAGTAAGCTCTCATTTTTACAATTTTATTTTTTAATATCATCAAATTTAATAGTGAACAATAAAGAGTAGATCTATCTATTATATAAAATCCAAAAGTGCTACAGTAAATTTCTACAGACTATTAAATGGTTTAAAGCTAGGGAACCGTCAAAAAACCGCTACGTACAGTATCAGCAAAAGAGGCTTTTTTTAATTAAATGTATATCTACGTATTTATTTATCTATATCTCACGCAGTTCCAAAGGAGTTGAAATAAGTTGTGCTCACTGCCTGACACCAAATCTTTCACTTTGTAATACGTTCTTTACACTCGAAAATGGGCGTCAAAAACACACAATACTGCCTATGAAGAATATGAAGATGTGAAATATACCTATTTATTCATTTATTTATTTTTGTGTTGAGCACGGAACCCTCCCCGGGACAAGCGGAAGGCTGAAGCAGCTAAGTCACCATTTAATTTTCATTTTGACGGAACTTCTAAATGAGAGAGCACAATCATTGAAAGCTCATAATATTAATAATGTAATAAACTTTCAATTGTTAAAAAAAGAATATTGCTTCTAAAAAAAAACTAGATGATTTTTTTTAACTGTTCTTTTTTCTACTATTTACGTCACTCATAACTTTTTTCCCGTTGCGTTGTTTAAAAAGATAATAAATTCTTTCAATATTATTGAACACTTAGCAAGTCTCCATTCACGTGAAATTAATAAACATTTTCTGTTCTTCAAATTAATCTAATCGCTAATCGGTATAGGATAGACGGATAGAGGCAGGTCAATCCATTAACTTTAGCAAAAAGGTTGGTTCTTTCGAAAATAGAAAATTCAAACTCAAATTCTCTTCACGATAGGCTTTCGTCCTTGTACAAATGACTGCTTTTTGCCGTCAAAGGTGAAGTTTTTGTTCTTCAAAGATCAAAGATGATCGGCATGAAGGGCCTTTTTTATTTGGTCTATGTGGCTTGTGGCCATTAGGAAGCCTCTGGAAGACAAAAATCTGATTAGAGGGAAGAGGACACAGAAAGTAAAGTAATATTAAGTCTGAAAATGGTAGCCCTATAGAGACGCCCTTAGACTTGTTTTAGGTAACTAACTAACTAACTAACTACATTCCTCAGCATTTGGTGTAGTTCCACATTTATTTCCTTGCCAGCCTAGTTAGGTTGGTTGGTAGCGCGTATGGCTCTTCGCGCACACTACCATGAGAACCACTGGGTTAGAGGGAAGAGGACACGGAACGTAAAGTAATTAAGTCTGAAAATGGTAGCCCTATAGAGATGCCCTTAGACTTGTTTTAGGTAACTAACTAACTAACTACATTCCTCAGCATTTAGTGTAGTTCCACATTTATTTCCTTGCCAGCCTGGTTAGGTTGGTTGGTAGCGCGTATACCTTGTAAGCGCTAGGCCACGGGTTCGACTTCCGCCCGGGGCGAATTTTATCCTTTCTCCTATCCTGTCTTCCTTCTCTCCTCGGTTTCGGTACAATAGTACCTTAGCAGTTACAGTTCCCTCTATCAAACCTCCTCAAAAAATACATGCATTTGTAGGTAGTTCTACTTTTTATTTCCAGATGTCCTCACCGGAATTCATATATTGGTTATCCTCCTATGTTACCCTTTCATCTCATATGTAAGCTACAAGAACTCGAGGACCATCATTTGGTTCACCACTGGTTGTATGTCAGTGGCGGTCGCTTGTTTTATTATGGGCAATCATGTGATGAATTTGATAGAGTCCTCTGATACTTCACCAGTGGTGGATAAGGAAAACATTGTTACGAGTAAGTGGCTTCCAAAACTGACATTTGCAGTAGACTGCAGCCCAAATACACAACCATAAAGTGATGCTAAATAAAGTTATTTTTATGAAATAGAGGGCCTATCTATTCTATGTTGACAGTCTAAAGAAAGCACTATGATAAGTACGACAAAAGAGGAACTCCATACAAAGCTTGCATTCCGAATTTATGAAAGGGATGGTGTGTGCTTTACAAGCTACAAGTAAATTAAATATAGGAAAATCTATGACATTCATAAAAAAAAAAAAAAAAAAAAAAAAAAAAAAAAAAGAAAAAAAAAAAAAAAAAAAAAAAAAAAAAAAAAAAAAAAAAAAAAATTAAAATAAAAAAAAAAAAAAAAAAAAAAAAAAAAAAAAAAAATGCAGAGCTGCAGACAATTTCAATTTTGGGGTTAAAATTTTGACACCACATTTTGGGATCAAATTTTCACCCAAAACCTTATGATTACAACCAGCTTTCTTCCCCATCAAACATTACAGACACATTACGTCTATGCAGCCCAATGAACAACCAAACAGGCAGTGCCCTATCACTACTGGAAATACCCTGGGATACCTCACTTGTGACAATTGCTGCTGTCAAGGCTCTGGTTATGTATGGAGTGGCTGTCCATTTTGTTCTGGGAATTACTATGGTGGACAAGAGCGGTGAAGGCAAGAGGACACCTCTTGTTTTGGGTAAGTGTGTGATTTACGTTTGTAATTTATGTAAAAAGTGTCTATAGAAGGATGATTTATCGTTTTTTTAGTCGTGGCATGTTATAGTTAGGACTCGAAAGAAAAAGACCATTCGGAAAATGTCCAGTTTGATATAGGTATCTCAAAATGGACTAAATACTTCAAAAGCTACACTTGTAAAAACAAACAGACCAAGACGGGCCGCATTTGGTTCAGAAAACTCTGAATAACAAATACATGTGGAAATTTTGACAGTAAACGAGAAAAGTTCAACTCCCAAGAGTGTGTGCCAGTTTATGGAAACTTCCCATAACCCATAACTAGGGTTGCCAACTTTTTTTTCGGCATATACGGTACAAACTAGCAAAATGGTGAAAAAATACGGATTTCCCGATTTTTACCCGGAACAAAGGCATGCACCGAGCTAGGCCCAGAGATCTAGATTTATGAATCATGCTGCATGCACCTGTACACTGTACGTTATACATTCGTACTAGTATGTTACTACCTACTTGACTCGCGGGTTTTTTTAGGTGTTTTTCGTACGTACCAACCTGTCTTTTTAAACTTTTTTCTTTGTAATTTTTTCTGTTTATTTGTCAGTTCCCGTATTTTCCATAGATTTGGAAAAAAACCGGAACAAAGGTGTGTTCCGGCGGAACATTTGATTTTTGACAAAAATACGGATTGTTCCGGGAAATAACGTACGGTTGGCAACCCTAGAGTCTCCACACTTAGGTACTCTTCTACACATTATGTCTGAACTCTCAGGTCATGGTAATGTACCATGTTGGATTAGGTTTGGACATTTTGTTTCTACAGTTTAACATGGGAGTGGTAAATTTTGCTAAGTCCTAAGATGCCACTCCCATTCTAAAATGTAGAAACAATATCCTGTCTCAACCAGTCCAAATCTAACCCGGTAAATAACCATGACCTCAGCTTGATAAAGTAAATTAAAGCTACAGCTACAATTTTTTAGGGATTTATTTTAAGTGGCAGGCTTCTCACTCATGTGAGCTCTTCCACAAAATCTACCCAGGTGGGAATCAAACTTACAACCTAGTACTTTCAAAACATGCACTATCCTCCAAAGTATCTAAGCTGATTTTCCATTTTAACTTGAAAACTTGTACTTTTTCCTATGAGGGTATAAGGGTGTGTCCAAACATAGTCAACCAGCTGACTGATTGGCAACTGTCAACTACGTATTGACACACCTTTAGACAATGAATCAAGAGAATACAGGAAGTACAAGGAGTCACTCAGATGTATCAAAAAGCATCTGGTCAATGAAACAGGTGCAGTGTCTCCAGACTTAGTGATTTTTCACTAAAATTAGTGAATTCTTGGCAAATCTAGTGATTTAGTGATTTGAGGTCAAAATCTAGTGATTTTTGAAAGGAATGTAATTTCATTGCAAAATTGCTCCGAAAGCTGGAAAAAATCGACCATTTTTTCAGAAACCTACAATTTTGCCCCTTCAAATTTGTCGCGTATGCAATGTGCACTGCTTTTAATTTGGTGAAAGTGCTATAGTTGCCTTCACACATTTTTTTTTTTTTTTTTTTTTTTTTTTTTTTCAAATTTGCTTTCGACCGCTTTTTGGCGGTTTTCAGCTATATCGACTAAACGGTTAGAGATATTGTAAATGTTACAACAGAACACCCAAATAAGCACCATTCAATAGGATAAGGAAAGTCGTGTGATGTTCACACCAGATTTTTTTGTCTATTTTCAGCCTTCCTACTCATGACTCACACTTGGGCTTCGTTCATTGGAACCGTATCCAGTCCACTTTTTACCAACGAAATCGGAAGTTACACAGACGGAGAATCCGGATGGCTTGGTTCTTGGAACAAAGGTAAGATCCTTCTATGAATGTTTTCTGTATTGTTTGTTAGGGCACAAATTGGTTGAGTACTCAGACTGTCAAACAATTGGTGCTTTCAATTATTTTAATGCAGACGAGTTGACATTCCAAGTACACAATAATTGCTTTCAATAACAATGCTGACAAACAACGTAAAATGAAATCAAAAATCTTCTGTCAAAAATAGGGTAGGTACATCTTCAAATGCAAAATGCAACTCTCAAAGCTATTTTTCCCTTGTTGTCATCCCTTTGCCTTCCGTCCCACGTAATAGGTATTTCCCAACATTGTCCTACTTTGTCTACCTCATCCCTTCCTACTCCTCCAAATTCATCTTCCATCCATCTTCTTTGTTTTCCCTACACCCAGGTATTTTTCCCTTATTGTCATCCCTTTGCCTTCCGTCCCACGTAATAGGTATTTCCCACCATTGTCCTATTTTGTCTACCTCATCCCTTTCTACTCCTCCAAATTCATCTCCCTCAAAGCTATTTTTCCCTTATTGTCATCCCTTTGCCTTCCGTCCCACGTAATAGGTATTTCCCACCATTGTCCTATTTTGTCTACCTTCTTTGTTTTCCCTTACACCCAGAACGCATTATTCTTTTGATTCTCCCTCTGTTCTCTCCCTTTCTACGTTCTTTTTCCCTTTATTCTTTATTCAGTCCCTTTTCTTATTATCCTCTCGTTTGCTACGACGTCTCCACAATTTCCTCATCTTTGCCAACAATTTCTTATTCATCTCCCTCATTCATTTCTTTCTTTCTCTCTCTCTCTCTCTCTCTCTCTCTCTCTCTCATTTCTCTCTGTGTCTTTTCTTCTTGATGTGTTTGTTTTTTTTTTTCGGTTGACAGGTTGGATCCCGTTGGGATTGACTTCGTTATTTCTGGCGTTTGTTTTGTGCCTCGTCATTCCTTCGTCAGTCTCCAAACGAGCCATTTCCCTGTCAAGACAATTACCGCCAGCGACTCCGAACAACATTTATCAAGCGACGACGACTGGGGACTCTCTCTCTCTCTCTCTCTCTCTCTCTCTCTCTCTCTCTCTCTCTCTCTCTCTCTCTCTCTCTCTCTTCCTCTCTCTCATTTCTCTCTGTGTCTTTTCTTCTTGATGTGTTTGTTATTTATTTCATGAATATTAAATATCCTCCCTCTCCTAGTTCCTGTTTCTCTCTCCGAATGTCGAAAGATATCGAATTTCATTTCCACATCATTCCACTTCAACCGTCTCCTCGTCCTATTTCTCTCTCCGAATGTCGAAAGATATCGAATTTCATTTCCATCATTCCACTTCAACCGTCTCATCTCCGAATTTCATTTCTCCTGTACCTGGTCCAATTCAATTTTTACACGCTTTCATTTACGACTATTTCAATTGCACTGTTCCTCTCTTAAACTTGTTTACTTCCGTCGCGCGTCGCGTCGTTGAGCCTTCAAATCGTTTCAATTCCACATTTCCAACTTCGCACAATGTCCTTCTTCTAATGTTACATTCGAATTTCACCGTTCCACGGTCCCTCTTCTAACCGATCTAATTTCACTGTTCCTAGTTCGAAACCATATTAATCCCACTGTTTCCTTTGCAACGCGTCGCATTTCAATTTCATCAAAAGCACTCCGATTCCATTTTCTTATTTCTCTCCGTTCAAAATTTCAGCTGTTCTAAAACCAGCCAATCGCCGGACTCGAAATTCCCCGAAGCGACGACGACTGGGGACGTCTCGAGTCAATTTGAAACCGACAGAGACGAGGAGTATACGAGTGATGATGAGATTGAAGATATTGCAAGAGAAACGAGTGAACTCAATCTAAGAGGTAATGTACACGGACTGGTTGTAGGACGTGAACCTTTTGAAATCAATTACATTGTCGTGTTCCTACCTCCGTAATTCAGCGTTAAAGGAATGGGGATTTAAAAGGTTGAAGCTTAGGATCATACAGCCCGTTTCAGTTCCTTTTTTAATCAAATTTAAATAGGGAATCTCATATGTGATTTCATGAATGAACGATAGAGCAGGTTCAATATGGGAAACACGAAAACAGATTTGTGAATGTGATTTTTGACCGCTTCGTTTTATTTATGTTAGGTTGAATTATTTTTTACATGAGAATCCTCAATTCATACAGCCCGTTCCAGTTCCTTTTTTAATCAAATTTAAATAGGGAATCTCATATGTGAACGATAGAGCAGGTTCAATATGGAAAACAACAAAAATGTGAATGAAAGACAAACATCCTTTCAAGATATCTGAAACCAGCGTTTATCCGAATCTCAATTCGAAATGAAGAGGACTGATCAATCATCAATGATTCCATCATCAGAAGAATCCATCATTTCATCGGTGAGAAAATAGGTGAAAATTTGGACGTCTAACCGGTAAGCTTATAGTAAATTTATGACAGTCTCTCTTTCTGTATGTCAGAAAAGCTTTCGCCAAAACGGTACCTTGTGGGTCCTAGAAAAAGAGCTTGCTTGTTTGTTACTGTCACTAGTATCACTTAGGTAAACTAGTTATGTACGTATCTGGACCTATTAATGTCATTTATAGTTCCTAAAAGGTACAAGTCTAACGTACCAAATGCTTCAGAATGATCTATTTTGAAAGTTCAAAATTATGCCTGACACCAAATCTTTCACTTTGTAATACGTTCTTTACACTCGAAAATGGGCGTCAAAAACACACAATACTGCCTATGAAGAATAATATATGAAGATGTGAAATATATTTATTCATTTATTTATTTTTGTGTTGAGCACGGAACCCTCCCCGGGACTTGCCTGACACCAAATCTTTCACTTTGTAATACGTTCTTTACACTCGAAAATGGGCGTCAAAAACACACAATACTGCCTATGAAGAATATGAAGATGTGAAATATACCTATTTATTCATTTATTTATTTTAAAAGCTTTCGCCAAAACGGTACCTTGTGGGTCCTAGAAAAAGAGCTTGCTTGTTTGTTACTGTCACTAGTATCACTTAGGTAAACTACGTATAGTTATGTACGTATCTGGACCTATTAATGTCATTTATAGATCCTAAAAGGTACAAGTCTACCGTACCAAATGCTTCAGAATGTTCTATTTTGAAAGTTCAAAATTATCTCCCCGGGACAAGCGGAAGGCTGAAGCAGCTAAGTCACCATTTAATTTTCATTTTGACGGAACTTCTAAATGAGAGAGCACAATCATTGAAAGCTCATAATATTAATAATGTAATAAACTTTCAATTGTTAAAAAAAGAATATTGCTTCTAAAAAAAAACTAGATGATTTTTTTTAACTGTTCTTTTTTCTACTATTTACGTCACTCATAACTTTTTTCCCGTTGCGTTGTTTAAAAAGATAATAAATTCTTTCAATATTATTGAACACTTAGCAAGTCTCCATTCACGTGAAATTAATAGACATTTTCTGTTCTTCAAATTAATCTAATCGCTAATCGGTATAGGATAGACGGATAGAAGCAGGTCAATCCATTAACTTTAGCAAAAAGGTTGGTTCTTTCGAAAATAGAAATTTCAAACTCAAATTCTCTTCACGATAGGCTTTCGTCCTTGTACAAATGACTGCTTTTTTCCGTCAAAGGTGAAGTTTTTGTTCTTCAAACATCAAAGATGATCGGCATGAAGGGCCTTTTTTATTTGGTCTATGTGGCCATTAGGAAGCCTCTGGAATATTGTAGATAATATCGTTCAGGACAGCCACATTCAGGACAAGTGAGCTCACGTCTTTGAACTACATCTTTCTGACTCCCCATGAGCTTACGTGACGTGTCGTGATGGTAGTGTGTTTCTACCTTAATGGACTTCACCCCAGCTTGGCCCCGTGTCAAGTCCAACACACTGCATACCTGGTTTGCAACGGACTGACAAGGGTACAACCCGTATGCATATACGTATTATTATCAGAGGTGATATGAGTGAAGCTAGCACATAATTTCATGCTTGTATGATAATAGGGAAGGGGG
>NW_007381334.1:879-13869 GCF_000475195.1 Diaphorina citri | reverse complement strand
CAGCATCACCAGTGTATAACAGTCTTCACTCATCTTCCTCAAGTACCGAAGCCACCTGTTTAGCAAACCAAACATAAAAGTTTACTTTAGGTTAGGTAATGAAAGTTTACTTTAGGTTAGGTCAGGTAGTGCTGGCATCATCGGTGTAAAAAATTGCACATAAGAATCTTGCACATCTTCCTTCCTTTCTAATAGCATATTTTCCTCTCGTGACTTATCGTTCTCACGCAGTTGATTTATCGTTGTCACTCAGTTGACTTACCGTTCTCACTCAGTTTGGAGTCATACCAGCCACAGAACAGGTTTCGTTTGGTCCACTCGCTCTCACCATGCCGCAGCATCACCAGTGTATAACAGTCTTCACTCATCTTCCTCAAGTACCGAAGCCACCTGTTTAGCAAACCAAACATAAAGGTTTACTTTAGGTTAGGTAATGAAAGTTTACTTTAGGTTAGGTCAGGTAATGAAGATTTACTTTAGGTTAGGTTATGAAGGTTTACTTTAATAAAGGTATATTTAAATACAAACGCACACAGATCAAATGAAACATAGACCTTTCTGATGAAGCACCAAAACACCGATCAAAAATCGACCCTTCTCAGATGAAATTCAAGTTGCATTTGATTTTTAGAATTAATTTACTTGAATGAGATCTACAAGTCAAGAGTAAAGTACAAAGTCCAGAGATGGCTGAAATTTCATTTTGCAGTAATATGTATTTGTAATAGAACATAGAACCCACGTCCTCCAGTTTACCAGGCGAGCACTTTGACGCTATGAGAGTTTAAGTTCCCAGTTTGTCATACTAAAATGGTTCTATACAACAACCTGCTATGTTGTTTATATTCCCATATTAATTTGAAATATTTGTGGCTTCCTAACAAACACGCCTCCTCAATCTCTTCACTGGCGCTGCTCTAACTCGCTCTATACAGTTGATTAGGTTTATGTTCTGTATGCTTGGAATGTGGTTGATTAGTCATTTTAGAAGCTTGTGGTATTTTGGGAATGTGTATGCTTTTATCTCACGATGATGGTCGCATCGGATGTTAGATATAAGAACGATTTGCTTGTCTTGCAACAATGATGTTGCTCAAAGGAAGCAAATATTTTTTTTGCTAAATGCGACGATGAAATGACCTTACGGAATCTCTGTGTCGAAGTGCCGAATAAGCATGAAAAAATATATCATCAATTCTTCCGGTAACCCTTCATATTTTGCTCAGTTATCAAACAAAATCAAGCTGAAATTTATTTATTGAAAATTCAATTTATTGAAAATTTATTTATTGACAATTCAATCTTTACCTAGTTACATAGGTAACCTATTATAGGTATGTGTGTGTCATAGGGCTTAGTTTCAAGAAAAATTTGTTTCGATGTCGATCACTAAAATTGTTTGAATTACAAAGAAAGTACAAAAGAAAAGATGAATTTCTAAAAGTTAAAACTATCTATGTAATTATTTTAAGTACCAACAAAATTCCCAGTTTGTCATACGAAATATCTCGCCTCCAAGAGACATTCCTCAGATCCTTACGAACTCAGACGTCACTTATGTGACCTTTAAAGTATACCTCGATTTTTGAAATTTTCCCCATTGTGATGATGATAGAAAGGAATTTGGCATCTTTAATTGTCCTATTACGAGTGTAAAATAAGGCGCGAGAAAATCACAGCTGTTGATACAGTAGAAACAACAGGTGATACAACACATTTTGATTTTAATGTGGCATTAATATAGGTGTCGTAAGTTGCCAAATTCCGACATCTATGCTGTATCTACATACCTTTACTGCCCCATATAAATTGTAGATAATCCATACCGATACTGCCCATATAAACAGTGGATACTGTATAGTATATTGTACCTAATAGGTGTACAAAAAACGATATAGTTAGCATATTCTGACTTGTGTATTTATTAGAATGCATAATTCCACTGCCAATGTGACCTTCCTCAACATTGCAACTTGTTGTCAATAGAGACAACTTCGCTGTCTACAGTGTTTATCTCCAAAATTTACTGTCATATCATTTAGGTATTTATCAATCATTTCATGACAAATTGATAGAATGATGGGAATTGTTAATATAAATGGAGCATTTTAGGCATAAAAAAAAAGACCAAAAAATCTGGTGTGAACATCACACGACTTTCCTTATCCTATTGAATGATGCTTAGTTAGGTGTTGTTCTATTGTAACTTTTACAATATCTCTGATCGTTTAGTCAGTATCGTTGAAAATCGCCAAAAAAAAAAAAAAAAAAAAAAAAAAAAAAAGGAAAAAAACCCCCAAAAAAGGGAAAAAAAACCCCCAACCCGCAGCCACCTATCTCAACCACAACGTTTTGTGTTGCGACCTTGTCACATTTGTGAACTACATACCCAGTCAGTCTTTTAGCTCATACCGTTCCCACTATATTGGTTAAATTACACCCAAAAAGCGGTAAAATGCCGCCAACCGTTGCACCGATCTTAACCAAAAGTTTCGTGTCGCATCCTTGTCACATTTGACATCTACATATCTACCAAATTTCAAGTCTCTAGCTCTTACCGTTTTCGAGATATTTTGTTTATAGACAGACAGACACACACACGGACCACAATGGCTGAAACTTTGGATTTAGGCTCTAGGGACCTCAAAACGTGTTTTGGCACTAAAAACTGACCATCGAAATTTTGACCCGATTACATTACTTTTCTTCCTATAGGATAAGGACGAAATTAGAAGAAAATGTTTGTTTGTACTATGTACCATACGACCATACCTATATCATGCAAATTCGCAAATTAATCCAAATTTACTTCTGAGTAGTTCTGAGATGATTTTATGAATTTTGATAACTGTGGATGATTTTGAGGTTTACGAACTCTTTTTTCTTCCTTGGTACATCATTACTACCTTGCACGAAATACGAATATGTACTGCTAAGGTTTTTAGTGGTGAGGGTTTTCTCCTTCTCGGAACTGTTGGCTTTTTACTCTGCTTCCTCCATTCTATCTCACGTGCGAATTATTGAACCCTGTAATACAATTTTTGTATTCCGTGTAGAGTTCGAATCAGGTCTGCCACACTTTAGGAGCGTTGTCGTGCGATGCCGCATGAAAATGTAAAGGTGTGTCCAAACATAGTCGACCGGCCGTCTATGTTGACGAGGTGAAACTATGTTATCGAGGCAGTGTAGACGGTTCAGTCGACATCGATCGACGGCCGGTCGACTATGTGTGAACACAGTTTTAGAGACCTTTGGAGTCACGCGACTTAGGTCTCCTAGACTCCTAGAGTGTGAGAGTTTGTATTTGTATCATTTTCAGAGACTTAGATTTTCAGACGGCATCGCGCGATTCAAAGTCACCCTATTAAGCTTACATTGTGCGATAGGTCTTATTGAGTAAAACTTATCATTCTACTGGAAGACTGCTCTGTTAAAAAGGCTTTCAGCCCTCTGTTGGCAGAAAAAAAAAACTAACGAGTAATTATCTTTCATAAGCTAGATATTCAACGCATTTCCCCGAGATATTTTACTCCTTTGAATGTTGAAGGTGGTGAAAAATTCATTTAGCATACCTATCATTTACAATTGGCTTTGTTGACCTACATTTTCTTTTGCTTATGCTGGCCTTATTGACCTACGAGTACAACCTCGATCTTAATCCCCGTCAATCAAGATGACCCATGCAAAATTGGTCATTTGTGACAAGCATTTATGCTTAACACAATTAAAATTCCTTTTTTTCTCTTCTTTTTTTCAGTGTGTCCGTAAAATCTTGATATTTCATCACCTCTGTTTGATTTGATAGGTATGCAAAATAGATTCGGCCTCCCCTACTGTCACCCAATGTTACACCAAGGTGACTCATGTCGTCCTGGTGATTCATCACATAACACCACGGTACGACAGTACTACTCAATAGATCCAGTCAACGCTAGTGACCCAGTGTCTGTCACTGTATGGAGCGACCTATGCCCGTGTGGTACTGGTCTAGTGTGCAGCCGGCCGAGTGGTACTTGTCAACCTACCGTCAGTAACCGCCACTGAGACGGGATGTGACCAGGATCTCCCTTCATCTGAAGATACAGAACTCCCCACTATCTTGCCTGAGATGTATGTACCACTTTACGTAATCACACATCTTCCTATATTTCACCTCAGTAGCACCCACCTCGTTTTAGGTTAGTATAACTTAGTATGCAACTATGCACAGTCTTTTGTGTTCCTAGTTTCAATGGTGATGGGGTTTTTCGTAAATAGGCAGTGTCTCCTTTGCCAAACATAGTTTACATTCTGGAGAAAAAAATCCAACGGGGGTAGGAAGTTATTCCTTCTGTGCCACACAGGTTTTTCGAAAAACATTACCGTGTTTGAACATGGAGGCGATCCAATCGAATTTAGATACTCTAGGGAGATCATTTCTTGATGCTTTGAGGTGAAATATCAGAACGTGTGTGACTAGTAAGGTGACATCGTGTACAAATCCACTTCCTAATCCTCTCCCATTCTGTCTGTTCAGGTCAGCAAAGGTTCGCACTTCCTCGCTGCCTCGCATTGACTGGTGAAGGGGCCCCCTGTCGCCCCGGTAATGCCCCATTCAACACCACTCTGTATTATCTCAGTAGATTATCAGCACTTTGTTATCAGTTTGTAAAATAGAGAAGCTAATTATTTTTAACACTTTTTTGTAAGTTTCATTATCACCTTTTCTTTTAAAACTCAATCATAACTTTGCGTAATTCTTTTTTGCCTCTTTGAAAGATATTTATTTTTTACACAATCTACATTTCCGTCCTTAAATATTTGTGATTTATTTATGTTAATTTATCTTGAAAAAAATTCCCTGTCTTTATAACCAAACAAATTATTAACTGTATCTATTAAGTGCTGGAAAATTCTTATTAGACATTAAATTTATTAGACTTGTAAAGTTCTTAGACGAATGATCTACTAGTACCTGTATTTTTCATTGTGTTGACGAAGTTTTCACCAAATTTAAACTTTATTGCAAAGTTCAAATGTAAGTTTGTTTTCAATTTTGATATATCATCGGACATCGGACCATTTGATTTTTTTTCTATCCGGAGACATTGCAAATAGTATGTTATCATTGTGTTGACGAAGTTTTCACCAAATTTAAACTTTATTGCAAAGTTCAAATGTAAGTTTGTTTTCAATTTTGATATATCATCGGATCATTTGATTTTTTTCTATCCGGAGACATTGCAAATAGTATGTTTATTTTTTACAAGGAAGTTCTAGAAGTACTACATTTTTGGTGCATTTCTCATGTCTGTTTGTAATGTTCTTTAAAAATGCTCTAAGGACAATGTATTTCCTTACTCATAGGCAATTTTCTGTTTTACTTCCAGCTGCCGTCAGCAAAATCACCATGGTTGATTTCAAGGTCATGCTGCTCTCCCTGGCTTTCGTTTTTACAAGGAAGTTCTAGAAGTACTACATTTTTGGTGCATTTCTCATGTCTGTTTGTAATGTTCTTTAAAAATGCTCTAAGGACAAAGTATTTCCTTACTCATAGGCAATTTTCTGTTTTACTTCCAGTTGCCGTCAGCAAAATCACCATGGTTGATTTCAAGGTCATGCTACTCTCCCTGGCTTTCATTGTGGCTCTGACCCAAGCAAAACCTTTTTTCATCGACTGCCAAAGTGACAGTGACTGCGGTGTCAATGCATGCTGTGCTATAGGTAAGTTACTCTGCTTCCTCCATTCTATCTCACGTGCGAATTATTGAACCCTGTAATACAATTTTTGTATTCTGTGTAGAGTTCGAATCAGGTCTGCCACACTTTAGAAGCGTTGTCGTGCGATGCCGCATGAAAATGTAAAGGTGTGTCCAAACATATTCGACCGGCCGTCTATGTTGACGAAGTGAAACTATGTTGTTGTGTTGGTGTTTGCGCATCACTGGTAGCGTAACGAATCATATGTTTAAATCTTACATATTCTTGAGAGTTCATTGCAACGAACGGCTATAACTTTTTCTCAAATTTCTCATCAAGGTTTCGGTCTTGAAAAATGTTGACTCATGTTTATGGATAGGTCATGAAAATGCCCACACTAGTTCAAAGCGAAACTAGGGGCTATTTTATGTGTCTATAACTTTTTCTCAAATTTCTCATCAAGGTTTCGGTCTTGAAAAATGTTGACTCATGTTTATGGATAGGTCATGAAAATGCCCACATTAGTTCAAAGCGAAACTTGGGGCTATTTTATGTGAGCCTTGGGGCCATTTTTTGTTAGAGAGGTAAGATTTAAACATAAATAATCATCACTCTTACTTCCATAGAGTGCAATAATACTCGAAATGGCAAGATCGCTCGTAATATACCCATCAGTTTTATTTTGTATTGGCATGTAGGTACTACATCTTATTCACACTTTTGCTCCTTTCCATGTGAATTCACCTGTAAGATGTTGAACACGTTTAGTCAGGTGAAACGTGAAAGTTCCTTATCAATTAATTATAATTATATATAACTTCTTTGAATGAACTTGGGCACCTAAAAATAACTTCTTGCACCTCGTGATTTTACTTTGTGTTACTTACGTACAGTAGGTAATTTATGCTGTACGACATTATGTAGAATTTGTAGAATATGAGCTTTTTAATTAATTATCAAATGCTTGTAGCTTTAACCTTTTTATAATTATTAATCGAAAAACCCATATTTTTTAAAAAAAAAAAAAAAAAAAAAAAATGTAAACCTCAATTTAGTTTATTACGTCTTATACTGTAGGAAATTTAAGGTGGCGAGACCTTTCAATGTCAAAGGCTTTGGATAAATCAAGAAATCCCAATATTAACAACCTGGACGGGACCTTTCAAAAGCATTTTAATCTAACTTGTTATAAAGCTCACTTTCCTCTTAAAGAATTGTACTGCTATCCAATCCAATCAAGCTCAAGTTGATTTTCCTTCATTTTAATCTAACTTGTTATAAAGCTCACTTTCCTCTTAAAGAATTGTACTGCTATCCAATCCAATCAAGCTCAAGTTGATTTTCCTCGTCACTAAGTAGGTCAGAAATTTGCTAGGTGGTACCAAGATTTGGTGGCATTTTGTGTGTACATTTTGGTGATACATATTACATAGGTATCTCATATATTATGTTTAACCTAAACGTAGACCTAGTTTTCAAATATTGTTGAGTCACGAAAGGGTACAGGAAGTATCCGGATTTTTTATACTGCGTAATATCCTGTACCCTTCCTTTTACCTTTTTTTCAGGTGTTCAAAGAAACCGTTTCAAGATCTTTATCGTCTACCTATGAAGTTAGACCTAAGTATTTCTATTCATCCCTCTTATTGAAGTATTTATTTTTTGTAAAAACTGATCTACTTTTCAGTGATTATCTCCTTGATTGACAATGTACATTTTTAGACATTATGGCAAGATTCTCAATTTTGAAGTAAAATTTTGTTCCTTCCTAAATATTGTTGAGTCACGAAAGGGTACAGGAAGTATCCGGATTTTTTATACTGCGTAATATCCTGTACCCTTCCTTTTACCTTTTTTTTCAGGTGTTAAAAGAAACCGTTTCAAGATCTTTATCGTCTACCTATGAAGGTAGACCCAAGTATTTCTATTCATCCCTCTTATTGGAATATTTATTTCTTGTAAAAACTGATCTACTTTTCAGTGATTATCTCCTTGATTAACAATGTACATTTTTTAGACATTATGGCAAGATTCTCAACTTTGAAGTAAAATTTTGCTCCTTCTTTCTCAGTAAAAATATTTTATTTAAATGTTCAATGTTATTATGTGATAATGCCTACTCGCACTCTTTCCTTGTTAAAAAATAATAATAATAAAAAAAATCAACTGATTAGGGGGAGGCTTGGCTTCACGTGATATCACGTGGTGCAAAGGTGTTGAGCCTTTGCTGATTGTTGAACTCGAAATGGCAAGATCGCTCGTAATATACCCATCAGTTTTATTTTGTATTGGCATGTAGGTACTACATCTTATTCACACTTTTGCTTCTTTCCATGTGAATGCACCTGTAAGATGTTGAACACGTTAAGTCAGGTGAAACGTGAAAGTACCTTATCAATTAATTATATATATAACTTCTTTGAATGAACTTGGGCACCTAAAAATAACTTCTTGCACCTCGTGATTTTACTTTGTGTTATTTACGTACAGTAGGTAATTTATGCTGTACGAGTGTACGACATTATGTAGAATTTGTAGAACATGAGCTTTTTAATTAATTATCAAATGCTTGTAGCTTTAACCTTTTTATAATTATTAACTATGTATTTCTCCATGTTGCTACAATTTTTGTGTGGGGTGTATGCCCTAATTATGGGTCATTCTATTATTATTGAAGATTAATGTGTAGGCTTTTCGTTTCCATTTATGGTCAAATTACCAAGCACAGAGAACAAATGAAATAAAAAATACAAATAGGTAATCCTGTTGTACCTCAATATTAGTAGTTCTATTATACATATTTCCCATTGATGTTTATTAGAGTTTAGGGACCTACTTGGTCAAGTGGGCAAATACAACTGGCATGTATGAACCTACCTTATACAATTTTCTCAGTAAATCCCATATTTGGTACACAGGTCAAAACAGTATGCTTTCTTTAGCGGTTGAAAGTTCAAAGTCGTGCTTACTTGCTAGAGCTTTCGTGAACATGGCCAATTTGTTCATGTACCTAACCTGAAACCTACATAAATAAAATGTGTAATTTTTCTTCTCCTTTTCTTTATCCTTCCCCATTTCAAAAATAAAACCCCCAATCATAGATCACCAAGAAATATGATGCTATTTTTATGCTCGTTTTCTGTTTCTGGAGCTTATACATCCTGTCCAAATTGTAAATTTATTTCTTTTCTAAGGGAGTGAATGGGAAAAAATGTTCACATACGTACCATAGTACATTATACACTTTACAGGTTCTTACCGACTTTATGTGAAGTTCTGGCACTACTTCATATTTTGTTCTGAAAATATCTCCCTTGCAGTATCTTTCACTGCACTCCATTTTCGGTAAATGTTACGTTGTTACTGTCATTGTAAATCAAAACATTCAAATACTTCTCCCTGTTAGATATTTATTTCAAAAGTTGAAATCTTCTCCACGTACAAATCCAATTCAGTTAAAATGTTCAAAGGTAAAATAAATAGTTATGTAGGGTCTTATGTACATGGAATAAATTTCATAGTCATAAGTGGTAGTAAGAATGATTTTGTGCTTGGTGATATTACTTTACGCAAACGTATATTAACATGTCCATTGTCATTGGTTACGTTATTTATTTCAAAAGTTGAAATCTTCTCCACGTACAAATCCAATTCAGTTAAAATGTTCAAAGGTAAAATAAATAGTTATGTAAGGTCTTATGTACATAGAATAAATTTCATAGTCATAATTGGTAGTAAGAATGATTTTGTGCTTGGTGATATTACTTTACGCAAACGTATATTAACATGTCCATTGCCATTGGTTAAGTACGTCTTCAATAGTACAATACTCATATACCACACATCTGAGAACACCCCCATTAATTCATTCATCCGCTATGATTCATACAATATTCTGATGACAAGTGTATTTGACCAGAGAGCGTAGGACTTTAGGATAAACCCATGAGAAATGTGAAACCTTGAACCTTGCACATCCCGCCAAATATGTGGCTACCGAATATTTCAAATTGAAAAGTCTTACTCATACGGAAATTTCTGTGATTACCCAAAACAAATATGAAGATGTGTTAAACAATCTGAGACCTTGGTAAAGAATTTGAAAAATACCTTAATTCATTCATCCGCTATGATTCATACAATATTCTGATGACAAGTGTATTTGACCAGAGAGCGTAGGACTTTAGGATAAACCCATGTGGAATGTGAAACCTTGAACCTTGCACATCCCGCCAAATATGTGGCTACCGAATATTTCAAATGGAAAAGTCTTACTCATACGGAATTTTCTGTGATTACCCAAAACAAATATGAAGATGTGTTAAACAATCTGAGACCTTGGTAAAGAATTTGAAAAATACCCAATTACTGTATGGATGAACTTCGAACCAAGTTCAAGTTTTCTATTATGAGAAGCTATTGAAATCATATATGTGTATAATTAAATAACTTTGTCTGTTCGGCAAATGATTTTATAGTACTTCTTTGTGGAGAAGAATAGCATACCTATTAGAGGAATTTTTGTTGTTGTTAATTATTTACAGCACATAGCAAAACGAAGGGAAATGTTGGGAATGTTCCTTTACCTCCAGTCTAATCAAGGTTACAGATGTTCTGGAAATTTTTGTGCAAAAAGCGATCTTTAAATGCTCAGGATACTTTATCCCATACCAAGGAAGATATCTTGATTTGTTCAATATTTTGAGCCAAAGAGATTAGGAGGAAGAAGTGGATGGTTGACCTTTATAAAATCACTCTTTTTGCTAAGATCAAATCAATCCCTATAAGCTATAAGTATAAATGAGTTGGTCGCACTAAAACATTCAATATGACTAGTTATGAGTAGTCAATTTTTGAAATATTGACTTATGATAGTGTTTTGAGTAAGACCACAAATAATTTTCTTCATACTTCTGTCGCAAGAAAAACTATAACGGTGTGTTAAAATGGTAATTGACTTTCATAACTAAAAGCAATTGACCAAAGTCCGGTTAGAGGACACTAACTTTGATGAGTCATTTCAACCTTCACCTAGAATGAACTCAATGTTTGACAGAAATTTAATTATGTTATAATAACGAATATTGTGTGATAAGGACATTTTGATTAGTCATTTTACATTCTCATGAGTTAAATCCCAAAGATATTGTCCTCCATAGAATGTCCCTATCTTGAGATGTTTGAACGGTCAAATGCTTCTAATGTTACTTCCTATTCTTCGCTTAGTTGGGAGATATTGCTCAAATTGTTTTCAGACTGACTGACCCCCTAGAGTCCTAGACAGAAGAAACGTCTGAAATCGTACTTGAAAAACCACAAGACAAACCATACACGTACGGTAAACAAGTTTTGTATTTATTTATGTGAGTACGTCCATGTTTTCTAGTGGCTGTACATAGAAGTAGGAATAAATCCGAGCATATTTACAGACCATGCATCAATTCTCAATGTACGAGTGTATCCCAGCAGGAAAACGTGCACTGATGTGTTGTGTGAGGAAAACCCCAGACTACTGATGAGCATAATTTGCATTGAGATTCTGTTGTGGTTATTATTTATGGCCGATACGGAAATAGAAAAATCTATTGGATGGAAAACTATATGAAGAGCTGAAAAACATAAACAATCACATAATACCTATTATAATCCCCATTGCCTCAACGGAAGTGAAGGTGAAATTTTGAGGGATATGCCGAATATTTATTTTGTATTGTTCATGAATAGCAGGAAAAAAAGTAACAAGTGTTTGGTCAAAGATTTCCGGTGCGCGGTGGTTTCGAAATTCTAGCTTCCAGGATTTTATGTTAGGTACATTCTTAAAACTCTTAAATGTAACCAAGATGCGCTGAAATGTTTTTATATTGCATGCGTGTGAACATGGCATCAGAATGCCATACTATGGAATGTCAAGAAAAATAGAAGTTTCCTTCAGAATTGTGTTGGTGTTTGCGCATCACTGGTAGCGTAACGAATCATATGTTTAAATCTTACATATTCTTGAGAGTTCATTGCAACGAACGGTCGAATCTTATGTTCATTTGCTGTGAACAGGTGAACTGTTGGATAGATAGTGATTTATTCATAAATAAATATGGAACAGTGTGTCCATAAACCAACCTCAGTGGAGCAGTGGTTAGCGTGGTGGACTCTGGATCTGGAGGTTGGAGGTTCGAGTCTGACTCAAGTCTTAAAATTTAGCGTAGTGTATTAAGCGGGGAACGAGATTTGTGACAAGAATTTATAATTAAAATTCCTTTTTTTTTCAGTGTGTCCGTAAAATCTTGATATTTCGTCACCTCTGTTTGATTCGATAGGTATGCAAAATAGATTCGGCCTCCCCTACTGTCACCCAATGTTACACCAAGGTGACTCATGTCGTCCTGGTGATTCATCACATAACACCACGGTACGACGGTACTTTTTTACTTTCCTTATCCTATAGGAAGGAAAGTAATGTAATCGGGTCCAAATTTCGATGGTCAGGTTTTAGTGCCACAACACGTTTTGAGGTCCCTAGAGCCTAAATCCGAAGTTTCAGCCATTGGTCCGTGTGTGTGTCTGTCTGTAAACAAAATATCTCGAGAACGGTAAGAGCTAGAGACTTGAAATTTGGTATGTAGATGTCAAATGTGACAAGGATGCGACACGAAACTTTTGGTTAAGATCGGTGCAACGGTTGGCGGCATTTTACCGCTTTTTGGTGTAATTTAACAATATATGGGGAACGGTATGAGCTAAAGACTTGAAATTTGGTATGTAATTTACAAATGTGACAAGGGTGCAATACAAAAGGTTTGGTTGAGATAGGTGCTGCGGTTGGCGGTATATTGGCCGCTTTTTGGCGGTTTTTGACCGTTTTTTTGGCGGTTTTCAGCTATACCGACTAAACGGTTAGAGATATTGTAAAAGTTTGTCTATAAGAACAAAAATAAGCATCATTCAATAGGATGAGGAAAGTCGTGTGATGTTCACACCAGATTTTTTTATTTATCTTTTTTCTAGAGGTTTGATCTTTTTGAAAGGGCAACATGACTTTGTTTTCTTCATTAGGTAGTAGGTACCGTTTCATGATTCATGATACCTATAAATTAACCATTGCGTCCTTTTGTATTAATAGTTTTGACCTCTGAGGAGTACTTATGCTCTGAGGCAACGTCCAAACAATCTTCCATCACCCAAAATCTAAAAAAGAGGTTTGATAAAGGGACGAACTATTGCGGAAATCTTATATCGTCCAGAAATTGAAGAGAGAAGTAGGACAGGATAGGAGAAAGCCAGCCGTTTCGAGAACGAACTTTATATGTTTAGTAC
>NW_007381334.1:0-389 GCF_000475195.1 Diaphorina citri | reverse complement strand
AATTTCAAGATCAGAGCGCTTTTGTGTGAGAAAAAAGAAAAAAAAAAATCCCCCCAAAAAAAAGTTTTTTGTTTTTTTTTTTTTTTTTTTTTTTTTGGCTGAACCAATCAGATTCCACTTTGGACGTAAACATTTGCTCCACAAAGTGAAATCTCACAATCTCATTGGTTCAGCCATGTTTGGCTATTAAAAAAGTCACGTGATCGAATACGATACAACTTCGCATTTTACATTTCGCAAATATTTTGAAATTCATATGACGTCATCTTTCAATTGTGATGTCGTTTCGGACTATTAATGCAGTATTTCCCTTATGCTGGGTTCTACACACGAATCCGGGATTCGCGAATCCCGGGTTCACTCGGCAACTCGGGATTCGCTTCGTGAGT